>NC_090178.1:48279424-48579424 GCF_024679245.1 Pseudorasbora parva
GGTGCTCCCTTGTAGCCTGACGTGGTCATACTCAATTCTAGTCAGAATATGAGTCTGATGCTCCATTGGGCTGTGATTATGGGGCGTAGACCTCAGGAAAGACCTCAATTGGATAGAGCTACAACCAATCAGAGCAACGAAGCGACGCATTGTCAAATGTCAACAGAGCTCAACTGCAACTTACTCAAACTGTTGCCAAGTCCACGTTTTTTTCCGCCGGTTGTTTTTTTGTCCACCGGTTGAAGCGCCTATTATTTAGTAGTCCCCCCCCCCCCCACCCCCCCTTGTTTAGAGCTAGTAGCTGGCGGGTTTTGTTGTAAAAACTTGGCAACACTGTCTGCTTTGTAAAAAAATAAAAGATTTTAATGATACACAGAGTACTTACCCAACACGATCATCATTTCTGAGGGAAATAGTGAAGGTGAATTCATATTGCCTACAAACAAGCTCTCCGTTTAGGATTCGAACAAATATAATCCAAGCCCCTTTGATGAGGTGATGATTACGATACTGTTGATCATCTGTCCATCATCGTCTAAAGCCCGCCCTGATGATCTCATTGGTCAGTTTCTGTTGATCATCTGTCCATCATCGTCTAAAGCCCGCCCTGATGATCTCATTGGTCAGAACAGTTTCTGTTTGGGGATAATTACTCCTCTATGGATCGAGTCCAGACCGAACCACCCGCCCTAAAGATTTTGTGGGCGGGGGTAAGTTTGGCTGGCATCCAGGCTAGCTCAATACACAGACGCAATTTGGAATTTTATTGTCATGATGAAATTATATATTATATATTGAAATATAATTTTGCCATTTTGACATACAGTATTGGGGTGCAATTTAAACATTCTCAATGATTGTATTTGCACTATTTAGACATTTTTGAGCACAAATCCCAAACCTACCAATTTGTATAATATATAATATAAAATACAGGATATAACAGGCAGATACAACTACAGTCTGTCACGTCATGTTCAATTCTCTGTCTTGTTTAGTTCTAATCAGAGTCATTTCATTGTGTCAAGCCCAATGCAGAGTCTGCCGAGGTGTGTGAACTGGCAGTGACCGTTGTCAAGAGCACATTGGTGGATTTTGTAGAGATGGATCCTTCCTCTCCCTCCTCCACTGTCTTAAGCCATCCAGTTTTTCGGCCTCATCTCCACTGTCTCCTGTTATGTTGCATGGATCCACTAGAGGTTTCCCAGTCATCAGCTTTGCCTTGGCTTGTGAATCCTTCAGCTCCACCTCAGCCCTCCAAGCCCCGGACACCGCTTTGGCCCTCCAAACCATCAGCTCCACCTTGGCTCAATGCTCTCTTTTTCTGCTTTACTACGGACTTCCATTTCTAAGGCTCTGCCAGGCTACTTAGACTTACGAGCCAGTTGCTTCACCTCGATTTTCCAGCCCTCTGGTTTTGGGGGCTTTTTCTTCTCTCTGGTTCCGCCATGTCCCTCACTCCCACCGACTTTGCTCTAGTCTGCATGTCCACACCGCCCCCTTAGTCACGCCTGCAGCTCCCTCCAGGCCTTCGGCTCCATCGTCTCCACCTCAGTCAGTCATCTCCCTGGTTCTGGTGACCCCCTCTACCAAGGCTACACCATGGCTCCTCCCTCCATCGCCTCCACCTTCATTTCTGCTCTGGTTCCTCTGGTCATTGTCTCTTTGGTGTCTTTTTCTGCCTGCTCCTTGTCCTCCTCCAGAGCCCCCACCCTATCTCCTTTCTTCCCTCCCTGACTCCACCCACAGTCTAATCAAGTTAATCAGAAAACGGCCACCATTATTATATTTATTTTTATCAATAGATCAATAGAAAATATACACAAATATATTTTTACAATAAAATGTGCCTTGTGCATTCTGTGGTCAGTAAATACAATATTGACTGCACCAAGCAAATGGCAGGTTATGCACAACAAACTTATGTATTCTGTACTCCTATATGACATGTACAGGAGGTATATGTATATATACAGTATTGTTCAAAATAATAGCAGTACAATGTGACTAACCAGAATAATCAAGGTTTTTAGTATATTTTTTATTGCTACGTGGCAAACAAGTTACCAGTAGGTTCAGTAGATTGTCAGAAAACAAATGAGACCCAGCATTCATGATATGCACGCTCTTAAGGCTGTGCAATTGGGCAATTAGTTGAAAGGGGTGTGTTAAAAAAAAATAGCAGTGTCTACCTTTGACTGTACAAACTCAAAACTATTTTGTACAAACCTTTTTTTTTTCTGGGATTTAGCAATCCTGTGAATCACTAAACTAATATTTAGTTGTATGACCACAGTTTTTTAAAACTGCTTGACATCTGTGTGGCATGGAGTCAACCAACTTGTGGCGCCTCTCAGCTGTTATTCCACTCCATGATTCTTTAACAACATTCCACAATTCATTCACATTTCTTGGTTTTGCTTCAGAAACAGCATTTTTGATATCACCCCACAAGTTCTCAATTGGATTAAGGTCTGGAGATTGGGCTGGCCACTCCATAACATTAATTTTGTTGGTTTGGAACCAAGACTTTTTACTTTGCCCGTTTACTAGTGTGTTTTGGGTCATTGTCTTGTTGAAACAACCGTTTCAAGGGCATGTCCTCTTCAGCATAGGGCAACATGACCTCTTCAAGTATTTTAACATATGCAAACTGATCCATGATCCCTGGTATGCGAAAAATAGGCCCAACACCATAGTAGGAGAAACATGCCCATATCATGATGCTTGCACCTCCATGCTTCACTGTCTTCACTGTGTACTGTGGCTTGAATTCAGAGTTTGGGGGTCGTCTCACAAACTGCCTGTGGCCCTTGGACCCAAAAAGAACAATTTTACTCTCATCAGTCCACAAAATGTTCCTCCATTTCTCTTTAGGCCAGTTGATGTGTTCTTTGGCAAATTGTAACCTCTTCTGCACATGCCTTTTTTTTAACAGAGGGACTTTGCGGGGGATTCTTGAAAATAGATTAGCTTCACACAGACGTCTTCTAACTGTCACAGTACTTACAGGTAACTCCAGACTGTCTTTGATCATCCTGGAGGTGATCATTGGCTGAGCCTTTGCCATTCTGGTTATTCTTCTTTCCATTTTGATGGTTGTCTTCCGTTTTCTTCCACGTCTCTCTGGTTTTGCTCTCCATTTTAAGGCATTGGAGATCATTTTAGCTGAACAGCCTATCATTTTTTGCACCTCTTTATAGGTTTTCCCCTCTCTAATCAACTTTTTAATCAAAGTACGCTGTTCTTCTGAACAATGTCTTGAACGACCCATTTTCCTCAGCTTTCAAATGCATGTTCAACAAGTGTTGGCTTCATCCTTAAATAGGGGCCACCTGATTCACACCTGTTTCTTCACAAAATTGATGACCTCAGTGATTGAATGCCACACTGCTATTTTTTTGAACACACCCCTTTCAACTAATTCAACTAATTGCCCAATTGCACAGCCTTAAGAGTGTGCAGATCATGAATGCTGGGTCTCATTTGTTTTCTGAGAATCTACTGAACCTACTGGTAACTTGTTTGCCACGTAGCAATAAAAAAATATACAAAAAACGTCTTGGTTACGTATGTAACCCTAGTTCCCTGAGGGAACGAGACGCTGCGTCGAAACGCTGTGAGAATGCCTCTGCGTTAATGCGTCGTGAAGCGCGTGTAGAACCAATCCATCGGGAGATCGATCGTCGCCGACGTGATGACGTCGCCGACGTGATGACGTCATCGACCGGAGACTATAAAAGGTCTGCGAACACAAACAGGAACTAGCTTCTGATAAAGCCTGAAGTAAGTGATCACGGGCACGCCGGGAGTATGGCAGGGCGACGCAGCGTCTCGTTCCCTCAGGGAACTAGGGTTACATACGTAACCAAGACGTTCCCTTTCGGGGAACTCGAGCTGCGTCGAAACGCTGTGAGAACGCTTATACCCACATCGCCATGGGACCAAGTGCCTCGTATGTGTGAAGCCGAAGCGCACACGATTACGAGAGTACCTGCGCCCCAACAGTAGATGCCAAATCTAACTCCTAGAATCTGACGAAAGTTAGCGGCGAAGATCAGCCTGCCGCATTACAGATATCTTGGAGGGAAGCCCCCGACAAAAGTGCTTTAGAAGCAGCCATACCCCTGGTAGAGTGCGCCCGGACAGCCAGTGGAGATGGCTGCCCGGCCGCCTCATAAGCAAGTGAAATGGCCTCGACCACCCACTTGCTCATTCTCTGCTTAGACACTGGAGCCCCCCCTTAGGGGCTCCGAAACAGACGAACAATTGATCGGTCTTTCTCCACAAGACAGCTCTGTGGACATACGTGTCTAACGCCCTAACAGGGCACAGCAGATTTAGTCTTTCCTGGTCTGACGTTGTGAAAGGAGGAGGACAGAAGGCTTGGAGAGTTATGGGGCCCCGTGGGCTCGTAGGAACCTTGGGGACATAACCCGGTCTGGGATGCAGAAAAGCCTTTACCATCCCAGGCGCAAACTCTAGGCATGAGGGCCCAACCGACAGGGACTGAATATCTCCTATTCTTTGCGAGATGATATGGCCAAAAAAAAGATAGTTTTGAGGGTGAGGAACTTATCCGAAACCTCCTCTAAGGGTTCAGACGGAGGCTCAGACAAGCCCCGCAAGACAATGGCCAAGTCCCATGCTGGGACCCTCGAGTGCATAGCCGGCCTCAACCTTAAGGTACCACGGAGGAAACGTGTAATAAGAGGGTGTCTTCCCAAAGACACTCCACCCAAAGGGACGTGGAAGGCACCCCAGGCCGCCACGTACACCTTTATTGTGGAGGGGGTCAACCCTGCCGAGAACCTTGCCTGCAGGAACTCCAGCACTGTACCAACCGGGCAGTTAACTGGGTCCCACTGGCGTTCTCTGCACCATGCTGAGAAAAGTTTCCATTTCAAAGCGTACAGCTTCCTCGTGGACGGAGCTCTGGAGTGAAGGATGGTCTCAACGACCTCGGCCGAGAGACCCTCCTCTATGAGCCTGGCCCCCTCAGAGGCCAAGCCCATAGTTTCCACATCTCTGGGCGTGGGTGCAGGAATCTCCCGCCCGCCTGAGAGAGTAGATCCCTCCTGGACGGAATCTCCATCGGAGAGCCTTCCAAGAGAGATATCAGGTCCGAAAACCAGATTCTGGTCGGCCAATACGGAGCCACTAGAAGTACCTGGGCCCCGTCCCGGCGTACCCTCTCCAGAACTCCTGGAAGCAAGACAATCGGGGGGAAGGCGTACAGGGGTAGCCTCGGCCACTCCTGTACCATGGCATCCAACCCCAGCGGGGCTGGATGGGACAGAGAAAACCACTGCGGGCAGTGAGAATTCTCCTCCGAAGCAAATAGATCTATCTCTGCCTTCCCATATACCTTCCATAGGAGCTCCACCACCTCTGGGTGGAGTCTCCATTCCCCGGGCCTCGGCCCCTGCCTCAACAGGCTGTCTGCTTCCTGATTCAGGACCCCCGGGATATATACTGCTCTGACTGACAGCAATTTCCCTTGGGCCCACAGGAGGATCCGACGTGCCAATTTGTCCAACGGACGGGACCTCAGACCCCCCTGATGATTTATATAGGCGACCACCGATGTGTTGTCTGTCCTGACTAACACATGGTGGCCCCTGAGGTCGGGCAGAAACTGTTTCAATGCAAGAAACACTGCGAGCATCTCTAGCCGATTTATGTGCCAGTGCCGCTGATGTTCCTGCCATAGACCCTGGG
Organism: Pseudorasbora parva; assembly: GCF_024679245.1. NCBI lineage: Eukaryota > Metazoa > Chordata > Actinopteri > Cypriniformes > Gobionidae > Pseudorasbora > Pseudorasbora parva. Next base: position 48,285,146 of record NC_090178.1, read on the forward strand.
ATGAGTGACCACTCATGGTCGCCCCCCAGCCCGTGAGAGAGGCATCTGTCGTTAGCGTTACGCGTCGAACATGAGCCCCCAACACGGGACCCTGAGATAAAAACCCCGGGTTTTTCCACATGACCAGAGCACGTAGGCATCGCCGCGTGACTTTGATCGTGCGGAGCGGATTTCCCCTCGGGGAGAACCCTTTTGTTTTGAGCCACCACTACAGTGGCCTCATGTACAGTAGGCCAAGAGGTATTACGTTGGACGCTGCTGCCATGAGACCTAACAGTTTCTGGAACTGCTTCACAGTGACGGCCCGGTCTAGCTTCTGCTCTTTGACTGCTGCCAGGATCGATGCTATGCGTGTTGGCGATAATTACGCCCGCATAATTACCGAATCCCAGTCCACGCCTAAAAAAGTGGTTATCTGAGCCGGAGAAAGCACACTCTTCTTGGCGTTCAGCCTCAACCCCAATTTCGACATGTGTGCGAGAACAGCATCTCAATGCTGAACCGCCATCTGTTCTGTATTCACTAGAATCAGCCAGTCGTCGATATAATTCAGTATGCGGATGCCCTGTAGACGCAACGGCGCCAGCTGCATCCACACACTTGGTGAATGTGCGGGGTGACAGAGCTAGACCGAAAGGAAGTACACGATATTGGTATGCCTCTCCCCCGAAGGCAAACCTCCGGAACTTCCTGTGATGTGGAAGGATGGAGACAAAATACGCATCTTTGAGGTCTATGTTGACAAACCAATCCTCCGATTTGATCTGCGACACAATCTGTCTGAGTGTGAGCATCTTGAACTTGAGCTTGGCCACTGAGCGATTTAAGAGATGCAGATCTAATATCGGGCGTAAGCCCCCATCCTACTTTGGCACGATGAAGTAACGGCTATAAAACCCAGACTCCCTGCCGGGAGGAGGAACCCTTTCTATAGCCCCCTTTCGCAGGAGTGTCTCTACTTCCTGTGCCCTCACCAGAGCCTGCTTCGGGCCCACCTCTGTAGGTAGGACACCGCTGAAAGGAGGTGGCCGCCTTTTAAATTGAATGGCATACCCCCTTTCGATTATCTGCAGGACCCAACGAGATATATTTGATAGATGTTTCCATTAGTCTAGAAAATCTACTAAGGGAACCAGCCTCTCGAGGCTGGCCTCTGGTGTACTTTGAACAGCAAGCACAGTGCCCTGAAGCGGCGGACCGGCAGGGAACGACTGACTTGACTGCTCGGGAGCCCCCCGAAGGGGGAGCGGACCACCCTCGAGTGGCCCGTGGGGACCGTCTGCGCCCCGGCATTGCGGCGGGGTTGGCAGCGCGGCCCCCAGAGGGCGCTGCAGGACAACGGGTACCGTAGGCAGAGGTAAACACTGTTTCCTTTCGGAGGGGACTACCCTCAGCGTCCTTTTGTTTCCCCTGCCCTCCGAGGAGGGGGCGGACCACCCTCAGGTGGCCCGCGGAGACCCTCTGCGCCCCGACATTGCGGCGGGGTTGGCAGCGCGGCCCCTTGAGGGTACCGAAGGAAGACGGGTACCGTATGCTGAGGTAAGCACCGTCTTCCCACGGAGGGGAAACTAAGGGAACCAGCCTCTTGAGGCTGGCCTCTGATGTAATTCGAGCAGCGAGTGCAGTGCCCTGAAACGGCGAACCGGCAGGGAACACCTGACCTGACTGCTCGCATGCCCTCCAAGGACCCTCAGGTGGCCCGCGGAGACCCTCTGCGCCCTGACATTGCGGCTGGGTTAGCAGCGCGGCCCCCTGTGGGCACCGAAGGAAGACGGGTACCGTGTGCTGAGGTAAGCACCGATTTCCTTCGGAGGGGAAATGCCAGGGACGATGCAGCTGAAGGCGAGAGATAGCTCGCAAGCGTCTCTTCGATCTTCGGCATCGCCCCATAACCATGGTGTCTCAGCCCAAATATATTACTATATGCAGATGTATTTGGGCTGAACACTCTATATGATACCGGTTTCCTCCATGACCTAGACACCTCGGTGTGCAGGTCAGGGAAGAACGGCAGGACGTTGATGCTTTGCACGAGAGGGCAGGAATCGCTCATCTGATTTCGTTTTCTCTGATTTCGATTGGATTCAGATATTTCCGCCAGCCAGTCGTTTTTTATTTTTATATTTAACCTGGCCACAGCTCTCGTGAGAACCTCAACTACTAGAGGGTGACTGAAGTGGCGAGTCTTCAGTCGCGATGCTCTCAACGTCCACCTCCTCAGAGCTGGATAGTTGGAGCAACGGTGCCCCGCCCGGGGAGGAAGAGACCGCAGAGCGGGCTTCCAAACCCCGAGACGAGACACTGGACGATACAGGTGAGGGCTGAGATAAGGCTGGGCCCGTCTCAAACCCCTCTGTAAAGTCCATGTGTGAACCCCACGACTGAAGCCACTGCTCTGCCTCGGCAGCAGCGGGACCGAGCCGCGGGGAACACAAGCCGAAGCACCCTCCTCGAAGAGTGCCCGGCGGGAGCGCAGCATTCTTAACGGAAGCCGCTCAAAAAATGCTCGCAAGCGGCCCCCTCAAGGGCTGCCTGAGCGTGCTGCGCTCCCAAACAGCCATACACAATGAGTGTGTTTCCCACACGCAATATATATATTTTGAGGGCAGGGATGAACACACTGTGAAATGCTGTTCACTCGCCATAATCTCCTTTTTCTCTTTATGTTATAAAATATATATCAGATATATTTAACAAAGGTGGAAAATTCTCTCTAATGGACAGACAAAAACACCAAATAGACAGACAGGTTCACACAGATCGCTTACTGAAGGCACAGAAGCTAGTTCCTGTTTGTGTTCGCGGACCTTTTATAGTCTCCGGTCGATGACGTCATCACGTCGGCGACGTCATCACGTCGGCGACGATCGATCTCCCGATGGATTGGTTCTACACGCGCTTCACGACGCATTAACGCAGAGGCGTTCTCACAGCGTTTCGACGCAGCTCGAGTTCCCCGAAAGGGAACCTTGATTATTCTGGTTAGTCACATTGTACTGCTATACTTTTGAACAATACTGTATAAAAAAAGATGGCAGTGCTTCATGCCCAGTGCTTTTCTAGTACATTTAGTTACCTAGATTGTGAGGCTTTTTTGAAATGCTACCCACTACAATACCACAACTGTTTAGTGAATTTGCCACATAATCTTTTATGTGTGAGCACTTAAAACTGTTAGTACAACCCTTGATTATAAGAAGTGGTTTTGCAGCTTGCAGAGAGAGGGAAAAACACGGTTGGCTTGTGTCCCCATCCTAAACTTGTCAGAATAAACTAATTACTGTTATTAAGTCCTCCACTACAAGTGTGATGACTGTGAACATGACAATGGGTCCACTTTTTATTTGGAAATAAATGGTAAAGCAATTAGTAGAGTAGTAGTATATTAGTAATCTATATAAAGGTATACATGTAAATTAGATTCAGTTTATGGATAGATGCTCTTCATTGTCATAATATCTGGTGAAAGGGATTCATAATATATGGTAATTGAGGACTGTTGGGACAATCCAGACACAGGATGATTCTGTCTGGGGAGGCAGAGTCACTTGCACCTCTAATACACATTAATTTCCTTCACAGGACACATATGCTTCCCACTACGTACTATTTATCACCTTGCATGTTCTAACATGTAGCCTTGTTACTTTTGGATGTGTGTGTCAACTTATAAACTCAATAGGATTGTTGTTGAACTTAATATAAGTATCACAGTATCATAATGTATTTCAGGGTTACGTTTATTTTCTTTGGCCCTATCATACACGGTGCAATAAATGAATGCTATTGTTTTTTGAACGACTACGCCACTGACCAACAAAACCCTGGTCTAAAGTCAATAGCTCAGTATTTTGTGTTATTTAAAGTGCGAGTTAATAATAGGGGTGTCCCCGACTAAGGATTTACACATTCGAATCAGAATTGTCGAATCTTTCTGTGTCTATGTGTGTGTGTGAATGGGTTGGAAGAGGCACGACACTAGTCAGCAGGAGTGAAAACTATTTTTATTTTCCTTTACACACTGCACACAACAACAACTTTTAATAAAGCGACCAAAACTGCCTGCCAACTGACAGACGAACTGACAATGACTTTCATATTTAAGTTTAAATAAAATGTAATGTGGTGGATAAACATGCGCAAACCGTTTTCTCATAACATTTTAAAGCCATGATTGAAATACAGAACATCACACAAATATAGGCTACAAAAAAACATACCTAAAAAAATACCTGCCTGAGAGGAAAAGAACACTTGAAGTGTGTTCACCTGCATGTTCTTAATCCGACTGTGCCTAAAGGAGGTCGCACACACACCGGACGTGAAGCTCAGCGCCACACCTCAGGTATTTTACGCATGCCAAAGTCAACTTTAAACATATAGGCTACAATGTAATTTCCAAAATGCAAAATTGTGGCCAGTGAAAATGCTGAGTGGCTAGTAACTTTGGAAAACCACTAGCCACAGTGGCTGGTGAGCAAAAAGGTTAATGTCAAGCCCTGCATTATACACACGCAAGCTCAATTTTGAATCAACTTCTAACAGAAGAGCTGCATGATGGGTGTATCTTGTAGCACAAGGTGAAATCAGTGTGTACATTGACGATTTGAGGAAAATATAATAAACATTTAATATAACACCTTGAAATGGATTTTAAAAAATGTCCTGAGTCGTCGCGGACAGGCACCGAATGCCGCCACCGGTGTGTACACTTATTTAAAACAATGTGTTGTAATTTTAAGGCGCAGCGCGGTTTTGATCCTCGTTTCATAACACCCGTGAAGATTCGACTGTGAGATCGGTGGTCAAATCCGGCTCCGCATATCGATGCATCGAATCTTCGACTATTCGGGGTCACCCTAGTTAATAATAGGCTATGCGCTTATAGACGTTGCATAATGCATGTACACTTTAAATATTACACACACAGGGAAATATTAAAATAAATGAGGAACCGGTTTGGCTTTCCACGAGAGCCAGCACAGAGGTCTTATGTCACTGTACACGTCTCATGTTTCTCAGCAACGCTAGCAAGGCAGCGGGAAACACAAACATTCCAGGCTTGTTTGAGATGCATTGGCACTGCGCAGACCGATCAGCGTATGATGGCAAAATACCACATGAGAGATTCAAAAGCATAAGGACTCGAATGCTCTCGCTGTACTTTGATGTGGCGATCAGTCTACACAGAGCCGATGCATCTCAAACAAGCCTTCCATCAACAATGGCAAACGTTGTGTTACTATTGATGCTCATGGCTTTACAATCCTACATCGGCATTAATACACAGCAAATCCAACGCATGTGTGCAGCTCGCCGTAATTTTTATAGACAGAGATTACAATCAAGCAGTTATTAGCTCGATTAGCTGCTACTTCAAAAATGGCCGATCTCAAGATTGTTTTCGTCTTGTTGGTCGCGGTAACCCCGCCACCGGCCGCTGACTCAAACGGTTCTTACTTCTAGCTCAGCAATGATTTGGTGTTACTTAAGAATCACTTTTTTTGGTTCAGAGCTGGTGCTTTGGGTGTGGAAAGACAAAGAACCGATTTGAAACTAGGCTTTGGCTCAGAACCAGCACCAGCACTGCCTTGGTAAAAAAGGGTATAAGAGACTAGGGACAACCCGTTTTGACCATGCACCTGGTGCGCATACAGTTTTTCCCATCGTTGAACTAGCAAAAGTGGATTTGGACACACTCTGTGAGCACCTGCCCCATAAGCTTTAGAACCATGATCTTAGATCGTTAAATTAGGACCCTTTATGTTTTGGTTTTGTTTACACTGTTCCCATTTTGCCTTTGTTCCCGGTCGTTATTAGTTTCCATGGTTTCTGATTAAACACACACCTATTTCTGTTCCACTTAATTTAGTTCATTCTTGCGTATGTTTTTACATGACTGTGTTCTCCTGAGTTTCTCCTTGGATTTATAAATAAATATAGCTTATTTCTCTGAATCCCTAATGTCTAATGGTTATATAAATTTACTTTACTTATAACATCCATCATGTTAGAATGAGCTCAGAGAGAAACCTATATGGATCCAGTTTTGGGGGAAATGGTACTCTCATGCTGTCAGAAACAGTGTTCCCCCAAAGTATTATTTTTATTTTATGGATTTACAGAAATGTGACAGCCCTTTTATTCATATTAATGGTTCTTGATTGGGTATTTTTCTTCGTTTGTGAATTTTTATTTATTTATTTTTTTGTATTACAAAAAGCATTTATATCACGAAGAACTCCTTTGAGATATTACAGTACTTCTACAGGCATCCCCTGCAGGCCGGACCAATTTATTGTACAAATGGTTCGAATTAAACATGTCCTACCCAATAGCAAAATTACCCTGCTGAAAAGATCAGCATATTTTGTGTTTTGGATGATAGTGTGATGTTTTCCTCTTCAGGCTTCTTAAAAATGTGTATAAAATCCACACACGAAAATTCCCTGATTATTTATTTACCCCAAGGCCATTCAAGCTGTCTATAACTTTTTTATTATTATTTATTTTTATTTTATTTATATAGCAAGATAAAAATTACACTTCAGGGTTTTTCAACATCCAATAGCCTACAAGTTCTTCCTCATCTAGGTAAATTATTCCAGGATTATTCCTCATCGTGTCTCAAAACTGTGTAAAGTACATGAATCTCACTTAACTTGATGTGTTTTTTTTTGTTTTGTTTTTTTTCTCAAGTTTCTAACAGATTATTTTTTTTTCGATTTGATTTACATTATTTAAGTTCTGATATTTCAACATTTCTTTAGACATGTATTTCCTGTTTGTGTGTGAAAAGTATTCAATTTCATTTTCTAAAGAGATTCAGAATGGACTTCATTGAGAGAGAGGCTGCAGATCGCGCATCATGTTTGTTTCTTTATTTAGCAAAAAACACAGTTTGTTTTTATTGTGACTGTACACAGAAAAATAGACACTTAACCGATTGTAATGCTTATGATACCACTTGCCCATATGACCAAAATCGTATTTTCAGTCTCTTCACACTGATAAGAAAGATAAACAAAACAAGGTGGTGATGGCCAACCTCTAGGGGTTAAGATAAAGGGTTCTTTATATTATAAAATGTCCATCATACTAAGAAAAAAAAGTGTCTTTATTTAACTTGTTAACTATTGTTTTGAATTTTCTCTTTATTCCAAATAAATCAATTATGATGAGATTTTACAATAAAAAACATTCACTAATATGTTTTTATGTCACAAACACAACTCTGTCTTGCATTCATTTGTGAATAATATCCTGTAAATTTGTGGATTTTAAAACATTTCTTGCATTAATACATTCAAACAAATCCATAAATAGGTAGACTGACTCCACTCACGGTCTACTCAACCGAATCAGATCATTGCCACACGTTCTCGCTAAAACCAATCACGTTGACTTTATACTCTGGGCTGGAACAGATTCATTTCACAGCATTCTATTGCCACGAGTGATGGGAAGTTTAGTTCCCTTTCAGTCGGTCACGTTCGACGTACGTCAGAACTGAACCGACGAATGGGATCTTACTTTAGAGACCAATCCTACTTCGAGCATCTAACAACGAGCCAATGAAATTTGGCATGCGATCACGCATTCCACGCTCCGCCCCGCAGCGCGGGTATAAATAGGAAGTGGAATGATAGATCAGCGCTTTCTACTTCGGAGCCGAACAGTGTTTCATTGCTGTTTCTACGAAGAGCTTCTGACTACGAGTCAAAAACCTTCCTGTGAAAGAGTTTGCCAGTGCGGGTGATACGGCGCGTCAGCGAGAGACCGTCCACTTCAGTGATAGAGTGTACAAAGAGCTGTTGGTTCGCTGAGCGTTTCCTTACACACACACATTACAGTTGGTTCGCTGGGCGCTCACACATACATATCACTGAGAGCTCACGCAGGCTTGCACTATCGAACTGCGTGGAGCCGCGGTCATCTCCCTGAGTGCTTCAGCACTAAAAGAGCAACTTCCTTTTCACAAAAGAGCAACACGGTTTGACCCTGCGTCTTTTTCAAGATGTCATTCAAGCCGTGTGTTTCTGGATGCGGTCGATTTCTGTCTCCGCTTGACGGACACGTTCGTTGTCTCTCGTGTCTGGGCGCACAGCACGCTGAGGCTGCGTTCGTGGATGAGACATGTTCCCATTGCGGGAATATGTCCATTGCAGTGTTGCGGTCCCGTCTCCAGTACCTCAGAAGAGGTGGAACACCATCGTCCATCCCCCGATCTAGTGGTCCTCCAGCTGCAAAGCAGAGGGCTACTACTTTGGCTGATGACCTTGGTGGGGACCTGAGGGTGTCGGTCAGGGTAAACCCGACGGGTCTCACGGCTCCTCGGGCCCCTCCCCCCTCCACTGTACCGGTGGAGCTTCCGGAAGGGCGCGCTGACCTCCCACGTGGAGCGCCAGTCGTCTCTTTTGGGGCTCCGGCGGAGGACCAGATGTCGGTTGCTGCATCGGGGGATGAGCTAATGGGTTCCGAGGATGAAGACTCGGCTGCGTTGCCCCCTTCGGGTGTGACAGCGTTGCCCGAGTCTGACCCGGAACTTACGGCTATGCTTGCCCGGGCCGCCGCAAGTGTCGGGCTTGAGTGGAACCCTCCACCACGTCCCGAACCTTCGCGGCTGGATGATTGGTTTCTCGGGACGGGTCGCGCTGGTTCTCAGCGTCCCGCCCCGGTGCCTTTCTTCCCGGAAGTGCATCAGGAGCTCACGAAGTCCTGGGTAGCGCCGTACAGCGCACGCCAGCGATCGACTGACTCCTCCATCCTCACCACTCTCGATGGTGGTGCAGCTAAGGGTTACGAGGGGATCCCTCCAGTCGAGCGGTCGGTTGCGATGCACCTGTGTCCTAAGACCGCTGCGGACTGGAGGCACGCCCCGCGTCTCCCCTCCCGGGCGTGTAAGTTCTCGTCCGGCTTGACGGGCAAGGCTTACTCAGCCTGCGGAGAAGCTGCATCAGCTTTGCACGCCATGGCGCTCCTGCAGGTCCACCAGGCCAAAGCGCTCATGGAACTGCACGAGGGTGGTTCCGACCAGGCAGTTATGCAGGAACTGCGAGCCGCGACGGACCTCGCCCTCCGGGCGACGAAAGTCACGGCCCGCTCCCTGGGTCGGGCGATGTCCACCTTGGTGGTCCAGGAACGCCACCTGTGGCTGAACCTGACAGACATGCGGGATTCGGACAAGGTTCGGTTTCTAAACGCCCCTGTCTGTCAGGCCGGCCTCTTCGGCGACGCCATCGAGGACTTTGCCCAGCAGTTCTCGGTGGCCAAGAAGCAGACGGAGGCCATCAAAAACATCCTGCCCCGGCGGCCCGCTGCTGCCTCCACCCAGCCGCCCGGGGCAGCCCCCCAGTCTGCTCGTCGCCGAGGGCGTCCTCCAGCGTCCGCCTCCGCCCCTGCTAAGCCCAAGCAGCAGCCTCCACCCGCGAAGCAGGGCGCCGGACGCAAGGGGGCCGCCCAACCCGTCCAAGGGCCCGCCAAGCCTGCCGGCAAGCGCAAGGGGAAGCGGCCCTGAGACGGGCAGCCCAGGGAGAAGAGGAGCTGCTCTGAGGGAGATGATGTCCGCATCCCTCCCACCCCCCCGGAGGAGGACCGGGGGGACTTCACTGGTCACAACATCTCTGCCGCTGGCTCTCCGGAGTCCAGCGGTACCCACATTTTCACAAAAAGAGCAGTTTCCTCTCTCTCTGGGCCCCAAGAGGGTCAGGTTGGCAGTGTGCGACGCCCACGGGCCTTGTCACTCCTTTCCTACCCTCCCGTCGCCAGGGGGCAGCTGTGTGGGCCTCGAGGACGCCCCCGGGCCTTCTCACCCACACACTGCCTCTCTTGTGAGCACTCAGTCAACACTCCGGGCCGCCCACGGGCCTTCCGGGTCGGGGCTGAGTGCTTCACTTCCCTGCCTCCGGGCAGTGGACAGCAGAGTGGGCTCCGAGGACGCCCCCGGGCCTTCTCACCCACTCTCTGTCCAAACCAGGAGTGCTCAGGCAACACTGCGGGCCGCCTCCGGGCCTCCCGAGTCGGGCCAGAGTACTCCGCTTCGCTGCCCCACCCCGGGCACGTCTGTGGTGCCGTTGGTCCCGCTTGTACGGTCTCTGGGGGCCTGGCTAGGTCTCCCCAGGCCGTCTCGCTGGCTCATCCGTACTATCAGACTCGGCTACGCGATTCAGTTCGCACGCCGGCCACCCAAGTACAAGGGCATCCTCTTCACCTCCGTGCGAAGCAGCGATGCTCAAGTCTTGCGGTCAGAGATCGAGGTCCTACTGGCGAAGGACGCGATCGAGCCGGTTCCTCCAGCCGATATGAAGACGGGGTTTTACAGCCCCTACTTCATTGTGCCCAAGAAAGGGGGTGGGTTACGGCCAATCCTGGACCTGCGAGTTCTGAATCGGGCCCTGCACAAGCTCCCGTTCAGGATGTTGACGCAGAAACGCATTTTCCAATGCATCCGTCCCCAGGATTGGTTTGCAGTGATCGACCTGAAGGACGCGTACTTCCATGTGTCTATTCTCCCTCGACACAGACCGTTCCTACGCTTTGCGTTCGAGGGGAAAGCATATCAGTACAAGGTCCTGCCCTTCGGGCTGTCCCTGTCGCCCCGCGTCTTTACGAAGGTCGCGGAGGCAGCCATTGTTCCACTCAGAGAACGCGGCGTTCGGATTCTCAACTACCTCGACGATTGGCTGATCCTAGCCCAGTCGAAGGACCAGTTGTGCGAACACAGGGACCTGGTGCTCAGTCACCTCAGCCAGTTGGGCCTTCGGGTCAACCGAGAGAAGAGCAAACTCTGTCCCACACAGAGGATCTCTTATCTTGGTATGGAGCTGGACTCGGTCAACCGGACGGCGCGCCTCACCGAGGAGCGAGTCCAGTCGGTGTTGAACTGCTTGAATATGTTCAAGAGCAGGACAGCGGTCCCACTGAAGTTCTTTCAGAGGCTCCTGGGGCATATGGCATCTGCAGCCGCGGTCACGCCGCTCGGATTGCTCCATATGAGACCGCTTCAACGCTGGCTCAATGGCCGAGTCCCGAGGTGGGCGTGGCAGAGCGGTCAGTACCGGGTCCCAGTGACTCCTTACTGCCGCCAAACCTTCAGCCCGTGGTCCAGCACTTCGTTTCTCCGGGCCGGGGTGCCCCTAGAACAAGTGTCCAGGCATGCTGTGCTATTCACGGATGCCTCCACCACAGGCTGGGGGGCCACGTACAACGGGCATGCAGTTGCTGGTCTGTGGACGGGGCCGCAATTGCATTGGCATATCAATTGCCTCGAGTTACTGGCAGTACATCTGGCACTCCGCCGCCTCAAGGGGCCGCTGCGTGGCAAGCATGTACTGGTCCGTACGGACAGCACTACGGCCGTTGCGTACATCAACCGTCAGGGTGGTCTACGCTCCCGTCGTCTGCTCCAACTCGCCCGCCACCTCCTCCTGTGGAGTCAGAAGCAGCTGAGGTCGCTTCGGGCCATTCATGTCCCTGGTGTGCTGAACCAGACAGCCGACGAGCTCTCTCGTCAGCCGACACCTCCGGGAGAGTGGCGACTCCACCCCCAGGCGGTCCAGCTGATATGGGACCAGTTCGGAGCCGCACAGGTCGACCTGTTTGCCTCTCCGGACTCGACCCATTGCCAGTGGTACTATTCCCTGACCGGGGGTACCCTCGGCACAGATGCACTGGCGCACAGCTGGCCCCGGGACCTACGCAAGTATGCGTTTCCCCCAGTGAGCCTTCTTGCACAGACTCTGTGCAAGGTCAGGGAGGACGAGGAGCAGGTCTTGTTAGTTGCGCCGTATTGGCCCAACCGGACCTGGTTCCCAGAACTCACGCTCCTCGCGACAGCCCCTCCTTGGCCGATTCCCCTGAGGAAGGACCTTCTTTCTCAGGGACGGGGCACGCTATGGCACCCGCGTCCAGACCTCTGGAATCTTCATGTCTGGTCCCTGGACGGGACGCGGAGGTTCTAGATGGACTACCACAAGCTGTCGTAGATACCATCGCTTCAGCTAGAGCCCCCTCTACGAGGCGCCTCTATGCTCTGAAGTGGAACCTGTTCGTTGAGTGGTGCGCTTCCCGCCGGGAAGACCCCCGAAGGTGTTCGATCAGAGTCGTGCTTTCCTTCCTGCAAGATGGGTTGGAGAGAAGGCTGTCTCCCTCCACCCTCAAGGTATATGCTGCAGCAATAGCAGCATACCATGATGTAGTAGAAGGTAAGTCCGTGGGGAAGCACGACCTAATCGTCAGGTTCCTCAGAGGTGCGAGGAGACTAAATCCTCCTCGTCCATCCTCGGTACCCTCTTGGGACTTAGCTCTAGTGCTCCGAGCACTTCAGAGCCCTCCCTTCGAGCCTTTGGCGTCTTGTGAGTTAAAAATCTTGTCAATGAAGACAGTGCTCCTGACGGCATTGGCCTCGATCAAGAGGGTAGGGGACCTGCATGCACTTTCGGTCAACGAATCGTGCCTAGAGTTCGGGCCAGGTAACTCTCACGTCGTCCTGAGACCCCGGCCCGGATATGTGCCCAAGGTTCCTACCACTCCCTTCCGGGATCAGGTGGTGAACCTGCAAGCGCTGCCTTCGGAGGAGGCAGACCCAGCCCTGGCTTTGCTGTGTCCGGTCCGCGCACTTCGCGCTTACGTTGACCGGACCCAAAGCCTTCGGACCTCAGAGCAACTCTTCGTCTGTTACGGAGGCCAGCAGAAGGGAAAGGCTGTCTCCAAGCAGAGGTTAGCCCACTGGATAGTGGATGCTATAGTCTTGGCCTACCAGTCCCAAGACGTGCCTTGCCCGTTCGGTGTAAGAGCTCACTCCACTCGGAGTGTTGCTTCTTCCTGGGCGCTGGCTCAAGGCGCCTCGCTGACAGACATATGTAGAGCTGCGGGCTGGGCGACACCTAACACGTTTGCTAGATTCTATAGCTTACGTGTAGAGCCGGTATCTTCCCGCATCCTCGCCCCCAGTGGCCAGGAGCGCTAAGTGCCCGTTCTAAGTGTCGGCTTGCGAAACGCCACTCCCGCCCTCTGGGCCGGATACGTGCGTCTATTGTCTCCAGTTGTGTTCCCCGGGAAACCGGCTAACCCTGTCGAGCTCCTCCGTCACCCCTCCGGTGTCAGACGTTGCGGACCGTCTGACGCCAGGCCTGCACCCGTATGCTTGTGAAACGTGGCTGTAGGCTGGGTTCCATATGTAGCGGTTCCCTCACGGCAACCCCATATGTGTATTCTTCCACGGTATCAGCTACCCTTCGGGCTAGCCCCGTGTCTTTCCCTCGACAGAGCCCGCTCTGTCGTCTCTGGGCGTGTTCTTTCCCCCCTTCAATCAGGCTGGAACCACCCCAGAGACTGCCATATGTTGCACTACCCTGCCAGGTTAGTCCTTATGTGTACTCTGCCACCTCTCCTTCCCTGAAGGACGTGGCCCCGCAGCGTACCCTCTCTCTCAAGAACGAGGTAGGCACGCTTTCCCAGCGTTATCCAATAGTCATTCTGAGTGGGTCTTGCAGAAACAGCAGTGACTGTACTCCCTGCTTGGAGCCCTGACTTCCGTACCATACTAGACGGTGCAGTGCGCTCAAGCAGGACGCTGGAAGGGCCAGCATCCTGGCGTTTTCCATAGGGATCCCATTCGTCGGTTCAGTTCTGACGTACGTCGAACGTGACCGACTGAAAGGGAACGTCTCGGTTACGTATGTAACCCTCGTTCCCTGAAGGAGGGAACGGAGACGTACGTCCCGTCGCCAGATGCTGTGCTTCCGCTGGGAGTCCGGTCACCTTCGGCTCCTCAGTAGGAAAAGCGCTGATCTATCATTCCACTTCCTATTTATACCCGCGCTGCGGGGCGGAGCGTGGAATGCGTGATCGCATGCCAAATTTCATTGGCTCGTTGTTAGATGCTCGAAGTAGGATTGGTCTCTAAAGTAAGATCCCATTCGTCGGTTCAGTTCTGACGTACGTCTCCGTTCCCTCCTTCAGGGAACGAGGGTTACATACGTAACCGAGACGTTTTTTTCCACGAACTGGTTCTTTCGGACAATTTGTTTCAATAATCCGTTAAAAAAAAACGAATGTATGTATCATGTATTATCAGCATCAGCTGTCCCAGTCCGAGAGAAACAGTTCGGTTACGACGCTCTCACGCATGCTCAGTATCTCCGCTCACCGGTTCTCAGAATCAAACATGTCCGAAAGATCGAACGTGTCCGATAGAAACGGTTCTCGATTCTGTACTGGTGATCCGTTTCAACCCGGTCGATCTGACTCGAGAACCGCTGTATCAGTGTGTGTGTGTGTGTGCTGAGCATAGGGTGTTGAGCTGCGAACTGCTGCAAGCTGAATATGTAGTCTGATATCAAACCTACTGTTTTGATTACATTTAAAAATGTGTATCGACTTAGAAATTAAATAAGAAAAAAGCTGTTCCTGAAATTATCACGCATTTTTGATAAAACAAATAAATGTTAAATTTGACCGTTTTACAATCCATTGTTTCCAAACTTTAAAATAATACAGTGATAAGACAGCTTTATGTGATGATGTTTCTAAATGTGATTAGTTTTATAAACTTAAAACCTGCATTTCGTTCCTCTGAACAAATAACACGCATGCGCAGCTCATCGGCTCATCGGTTCTCATTATCGAACGTGTCCGACAGAAACGGTTTTTGATTCTGTACTGCTGATCTGAGGATCCGAGAACCGCTACGTTCGGTTACACGCGCATGCTCAGTACCAGCTGCTCGTGAGCTCTCACAGCAAAACATGTCTCACTTCGGCTAATGGTTGGAGTTACAACATCTACTTCAAGATATTAGTTTATTTCTAGTTTGAGGTACTGTCACTCATGTCAGAAAGTGAGTAACTACAGTAACTTGTGGGATCAGCCCTGATTTGAGACACGAACTGTTTAGAACGATTCAGTTCGATTTGGTGAACTGGTTCGACCGGTTAACTATAAAGATCTGGTTAAAAAGAACGATTCGTTCACGAACCGGACATCACTAATTGCCACTTTGTTCAAATTGAGCTGAAGTTCTCTTTGTTGGGTTAAAACACCCTGTTTCCAAAAGATTGTTGGAATTTAATATGTTGGAACTTTTAGTGCGTCACTAGTAGCAACTTCTCCACAGAATTCATAAAACTATCTATATAACTACTAATGAAAAATAAAACAATATGCGTATCTGGCTGATGCCATATGATTCACTTAACATGGTTTACTAAAGTAGGCCATTGGGCACCAAGAACAAAGAAAGCATTGGCGTATTTTAGTATCTTTCTGCCAACCACATTAAAACAACCCCTGCTTGCCAAGAAGCAACCTTAGCATCTTTACCCAGGACGCCTCCCTTTCAGGTGCTTCCCCGGCTCAACCCTGCTTAGCTTCATTGGTTAACCAGTTAAGAGCTGCAGATTGATAGTTGCTCGTAATGCTCAGTGTCTCTAAAGTCATTCTATTGCCAGCCCTTCAGTTTCTCAGCTCAGCTATGTTGTGCACAAAGCCTGCATTGCATTTTTCAATTTGTGCATTTCACTCACCATTGACTGAACAAACATTTGCCAAGTGAAGCTGACACAACACTTTTTCCACTGAAACCACCCAGTTCACTTGATTGCATCATGCAGTTTTTGAGTAACATTTACAAGAGAACGTTCAATAAAACTTACAACCGTGAAAGATTTTTTTTTTTTAGGCACCCTTCATCCTCTTTTCATTTCACTGATTTAATTTCTTCTTTGGCTGCTGCCTTGGTCTATTATTAACAATTTTACACTTATTGTCTTATTTTTCCATCATTGAATTATTGAGAATAGCACTCCTAGTGTGACATCTGTTGACAGTAGTCCATATCTTTGTATTGTTTTGATTGTTACTTTTGTTCATTTCTGTCTAATAGTGAACAAACGTTTACACACAGTCATGTTGAAACATCTGGTTTTATTATAAACATAATGAAGCTTGTATTTAAAAGTAATATCTTCAGAGAGACTGTTAAAAAACAATCGAGGGAAACAATAAAGGTTAACAGCTTCAGCCCAACAGCAGTAAAACCAGCGTCTCATCCTATATAGATGGAAAGCTCATAAAGCAAGCGCGATGCTCTTGTCCTGTTTAAGAGAATATTGTCCTTCAGACATCGTAGACATCTTTGAATGCGCAAATATGTCTTCAAGGTCAGAGTTTTCCATAAAGCTGCTCTAATGCCTGATCAATACAGGGCAAGTGGAATAAAATCATACTGTAATCTATTAAATATCATGATTCAAGACAAAATACTAAAATTACATTTTAAACAGAGTGAATCCAATGTAAAGGTATTGGAACTGCATTAGATGTTAATTACACAAACATTTTACTTTTGCGTTGATGAACCAAACATATCAGGCAAGTAAATGCACAAGAAAACGGCCCTGATGGAGTTTAGATTCCTTGACACTGACTACGTTTACATGGACAACAAATACTCCGATATTAATCTGATTAAGACAATACTCTGATTAAGAGGCTACCATGTAGACAGCGATTTCTAATGACCTTAATCTGATTAAAGTCATAATCTAACTACACATAAATCGGATTAAGACATGTGGAGTATGCCTATTTTAGTCGCATTATCGGAGACATGTACACACCTTAATCTAACTATTAATGTCATGTCGGAGATTTCACCGCATTTTGTGACAGGACACATACCGTTACGCACAACAGGGGAGTGCAGAGGGGAGGCTTTGTGGGTTGGAGCCTCTGCCCTTTTTGAAAATTAATCAAAAGTGCCCCTTTCAACAATCATCGATAATATTGTGGCCAATAAAACATAATTGGAATTATACTTAATATAACAATGTGTACAAAACAGTGGAATGTGGAACAAATGGCGGAAAAGTCTCGTTTATCTTTTACGGATCTGTCAGTCTGAAATGTCGTTGCCATAAAGCGTCGCTATGGGCGGTGTGTGTTTTACTTGACTCTTCATTGTGAACACTGCGTGCTCTCTCTATATTTTTATTTTTATTTTTGTTGTAATTAATATACTCATTGCAAAAGTTAAATACAATAAGTTTGTATCTGTAATCGCAAACCAGATGGGTCATTCAGTGAACGCCTGTGGCTCGACGGCAGGAAAAACAATCCAAAGAGTCATGATTTTTAAACCTTTTTCATCATTAATCAAAGATATTATTCTAAATGTAGGCTGTCAATAAGGATGAAAGAGGGGCAGTATCTCTTCAAAAAAAAAAACAGAAAGAGACAATACATAATATTACAAAAATAAATCAACATAAATGTATATAAAACATTATAAAACGCATGTTTTGTTATACTTCTTAATATAAAGTAACACTGTCCAACAGCGACACCCGCAGGTGAAGTTAGCGGGTTTCCTGAACCCATAAAATTAACACACCTGCCAAAGTCACACTATGATTGGATGTTGGAGAACCTAGCGTGGCATGGGGACGTAATGACGTGCCATAATCGATCTATGTTCTATCACATGTAAAACGGGAACATGAACGGAGTACTCTAAAAGCAACTCATGTAAACACCTTAATTAGAATATTGTCTTATTTAGAATAAGGTCAATAATTAGATTACTGCTGTCCATGTAAACGTAGTCACTGTCGCCTTTGGCTTGCTCAGTTGGGGACACTAAAATTATGATCAAAGTTATTAAACTAAATATACAAATAAAATGAATGAATTAGGTCTTATTTAATTCTATAAACTTTAATACTGATCTGCCAACATTGACGTTATATGATAAATTAAAATAAGCTGATAGCATCACTGTTTTCTCCAGTACGACTGTACAGCCAAATCTAATTCTGTTGCTATATTGTCCTGTTTAACACTGAGAAGCTGCTTTGACACAATCGTCATTGTAAAAGCGCTGTATAAATAAAGGTGTCTGACTGACTGACTGATTGGTTGATTGATTGGTTGATTGATTGGTTGGTTGATTGATTGATCGATCGATTGGTTGGTTGAATGGTTGATTGATTGATTGATTGATTGATTGATTGATTGATTGATTGATTGATTGATTGATTGATGAAAAGCTAAAGAGCAGAGTGGGACTGCACAGATGGCGCTTATCTCTGAACAAAAAGACTGATATTTATATTGGTTAGCAAGTAATTAATGGTTGGCCGATCAATGTAGCTTTATCAGTTAGTACTGGTAGATTGAATTTATTAATACTTTGTGTTATAATTTGTGTTATGTTACTAAAGTCATCAAAACTATGGAATAGACTGACGTTTGGGGAAATTTTCATTTCCCAAAGCTCTTGACCATTCATAACCCGCTGGTCCAGCCGACCTCTCAGAAGGAGGGGCTTCATAGAGACAGGAAATAAACAGAGTTACTGACAGACTGGGAAGAGAGGAGAATATGAGGAATAATCAACATTCAAGCAGGAAAACCTGCTCTAGTAGAGCCAGAAAACAACACGAAGACTCTGTCAAACATCATAATAGGTCCCCTTTAAAAAATAAAATAACAATTCTATATGTAATATTTAAATCTAATGAAATGTCATAATGATTCATGGTGAATTTGTGAGGTTCTTGGAAAAGCTTTTGAATTGAATCGAAACCTTTGAATCACATCAAATTTACTCTAACCTTATAAGATAATATCAGTCTTGCCGTTCTAAAACCTGTCAATGTTTATTTATTGAACATTTCTGGGAATTGTTCTGTTTTTTTTTCCTGTGAAGTGCTTTCCAGAAGAACCTCTTGAATGTTTTCTCTAACATGCAACCACTAAGCAGCAACAATTATTCACACATTCACTATCGGTTAATACATAACAGCCATGATTAAATGTGACAATGCTGTTCAATGCACTACAGTCTGACATAAATGGGTAACAGCAGAATGGCGGGCTCAGTGTCAGACTTGTTAACCTATACAACTAGGTTACAACCTTTCTACGGTCCTCTCTACAGTAACCACAGTGTGCTCAATGATGGAGAGGTTGCAAACTCATTTAAGCCAGTTACTGTAATATCGTTAAAAAGCATTACATCCAAATTGCAGACAGGTTATCTGGTTTCACCTATCACTTCTTGAATTACTGAATGCGCTTCAGGCTGGCGGCCTCATGGGAGGAAGACTCATGAACCTTTTGTTGCATTTGAACATTTTTCAGGGTTTGTTGTCCACGCACCCTCCAGGAAACCATCAGCGAGAAGCAGTAAATCAATAGGATCGCCACAAGGGCAAATGACAACCTGTTTAGTTTAGCTGTCTGCTTCATTTCACAACATGTGGTCTGCTCCTCTGAACTAAAACCTGATTCAGGGGGCAAAAATGTGTTCCTGCAGTAAATCAGATTTGATTGTAGGGGGTCTAGGCTGGTTATGAGACCAATGCTGACCCTTCTATACAGGCAGGTAAACACGCACAATGTCTACCACATCATCGGGCTACTCGGGTAGTCTACTACTTTAACCACTAGTCGGCGCATTACTCAAGGGTGCAGTAACCAGGGGGTGGGGGTGGGGGGGTATGTAAATACATATGGAGAGATTTTCACTTGTTTTCTCTTTCGAAAACGAGCGAAAGAGAGCCATGACTGCGCTTTTACTTATTTTCGGTGTGTTCTAGGTTTAAGTGTAGTTCTGAAGTAATCAATTTAATCTATTTGTAAATAATTGTATTTAAAAAAAGCAAACATTCACTCTTATTTGTATGCCTAATATGTCTAAAAAGCATATTTCTTTTTTGTCACATTCAACTATGATTTACATGCATTATTTTCAATTCAAAACTGGTGCAATTTCATAAAAAAGTTGAGTAGTTGGATAGTACTGGATATCAGTCTATAGTAAAACATCTAAAATTAAATATTTAGCTACATTAATCTTACCACACACTCTTTCACTGTAAAAACTAAAGCATCTTGTTGGAATTTGCACTTGTGCTCTGTGAACATTAAGTCCCGCCTTCTTTGATCTGATTGGCTCAATCATTTTGACATTGATGAGCGCTTTTAGCCCTCTGAGATTGATCAGCTTAAAAATGTCAGTTAAATATGTTTGTTATCCTTATAACAAACAGAGGTGTACAGCAGAGCAGCTCAAGAATATACAAGATACACGTGAGAATATCTTATCCGCCTTATTCCTACGCCACATGACACTTGTCACTAATAATGGGTGTAACTTCCGTTAAAGGAACTGTATGTAAGAAATGTATTTCAATTAAACATAAAATGGCCCTAATATGTCAGTAGACATTAATAAATCATGTTAATTACTTATATCACTGTCAACGGCCAGAATATTGTCATTTAAAAGTTGTTGTTGCAGCCCTCAACTGATGTTGTTGTTTTGTCCTGAAGCTCCACCCTCCCCCTATCTACCAATCACAAAGTCAGTAGTGGTTTGGCATCCGGGGGAAGGGGGATACACCGCTCGGCAGTCATTTGAAAGGGATTGCATTACCAGCTTTGGCCACAATCTTACGTTAAGCTGTAAACAATCCAAGAAAGGCTCACTTTATGAACGCAATAATACGCAATTTTACAGTGAGATGACATATTTTACTGAACCATAGAACATTAAAAGGAAATTTAAAAGTGTAAAAGCATCAATAAAGTACTTTCAGAGGACCACAAATAAGCCCAAAAGCGCAAATCTTTCAGCAGCAATAAAGGGCGGGTTAAATATTCCTGTAGTGACAAAAATCATTAGTCATTTCAAAACATATATATATATATATATATGTTTTGAAATGACTAATGATTTTTGAAATGACTAATTATGATTTGAAATGACTCGTTTAAGTCTTTTTGAATAGAAGTTCCCCAAACCGGAAGTGCCATCCATTTTTCAAAACGCATGAATGATGTGAATACAGATACATATTTTATACAGGTTGCTACTGTGAAAAGAGCAGCAGATGTAACAATTTATTAAATGCTGTTTGGTCCTAAAGATAGATTAAATTAATCAGAATTAACTTATATTAGACCTAGACTATGATAATTATTGTAATGGCTCTTTTGAAGAGAGTGGATAAGTGCTCTTCCTCTGAAATGTGCACACTACACCTCTGGGGTCCTTCAAACTCAGATATATAATATTCTCCTCTATTGAGGTGCAGTTATGGACTGCATACTAAGACATGCATGACTTTCAAACATGTATTCAAATCTACAATGATTTTCTTTTCTTTTTTTATGAAGCCAATCTGGAAAAAGAAGCACAAAAATACAAATCTAACTGCAAGATGAATTATGCATAGACAGTGAAAATCAATTATGCACGTTACTTATCTGATTCACTGCTTCTGTGACAGCAAAGTTCAATTTCCTTTCCATAACGTACACTTCATAGTTTTTCCATTCTGAGATCTATAACATTTACAATTAAAAATACGCTCTCAAAGGACACGCATGTCTCCAGCCACGTTTAGTTCAGGTCAGTTCAATAACGGTGTAAAGTTCATCAATAACTAAATGAGTTCTGTTTAGCTTTAAAGCAGCTCTGGGGAAAACAATGCATCTTTGAGCTCTGTGGACGTTCTCATCCAATAGTGTCCATGCAGTCATTCCAATAATATTGCTGAATATTAAGTGTGACTGAATATATTAAATTTAGATAGGTTTGTGGTGATCTTGCTTATGATGGGCTCAGCCCAAATGATTCGCTAGAACTGCATTTTATATTTTAATTACAAATGGCACAATGGCTATTATTCCTAATTCCAACATATATATGACCATCTGCCCAATATGCTGTTGGTCCTCTGACAGTCTCACATAGCCCGATCTTGAGACTGACAGCAGAACGTCTGGACTCTATCTCAGCTTTCATTGGTCGAGGACCACAAAAGAGAACGTTTTACTGATATGTAACGGAACCAATCACAGTTCGTTTTATTCTGAGTCATGTTTAGGGGCGTGAAAATGTAAAGTTGATGTCTCTGCAATAACAGGCCGGTGTGCATCTACAAATGATTCATTCAAGAACGTTGTGCAAGTTTACTTCAACAATGGAGCCACAAATTCACATACTTTTGAAAATCCATCCTTTAGTTAATCCTGGTCAGCGCTAACTGTCATGGTTATATACATGACGGCGTTCTTCTTCCACGAGGGAGTTTGGCGTCGTGGCCTTTGTTTCTCCCTGGACATCCTGTAGAAATCAACCAATCAGATGATGACTTCAAAACTCCTGAAGTGTCTCCAGAAAAGTGTGCCATCAGACGTTCAGCCGATGGCCCGTGGGCCACTGACCAGTCTGAGGCTGACCACATTTCTTAACTAAAAAAGAAAGACATTACTTATCATAGAACTTAAAGGCACAATACGTGTGATTTTTTAATTAAAATATCCAAAAACCACAAAACTGTTTTTATATATTTTGTTGACATTGTTTCCAACAATGTTTAAATCTAGAGAAATCAATTTTGACTGTGTCATTCCTTCACATGTCAATGACGTCATATTAGTGTTCACCCTTGATTTCCAGTTTTTACTTTTGTAGAAACCATGGAAACACCAAAGATCCTTTAGATATCATGTTTTATTAGACAGGCGAGCAACTGTCTAAAAGTCACTGCAAAGTGCAACAAATCACTTACACCAGCCACCGAGCGAAAGCACACAGTAAAAATATATCATAACTGTCATCACACTCAAATGTATTTAGTATGATTGTTTAATCATTTAAATCAAGACTGCATTATCTTTCATCCGCAACGAAAGGAGTGAAAGCAGAGACAGCAGCACAAGCAAAATATAAGCTCAGCTGGTCTCCCGCGGCTCTCTTGCATCCTGCTTCATACCACGGTGACGATAATAAAACTGTAATACATTCACTCATCCGTGGACATGATTTCTGGCCGAGTTTGCCGTATTAATTTCCATTGGCTGTGGAGGTGAAGAGTCAAGACTACAACTCCCATGATTCCATGCTCATTCGCTCACTCAATCAAGCTACGCCCTTGTGTTTAATAAGCGACCTCTAGTGGCAAAACTTACATATTGTGCCTTTAAATGTAGCATAGAATTAACTGTTTTTTAAAGGTTTGGTCACTGTGAAATACAGTTTCTAACTGAGGACTCATTGGTTCTGCTAATGCATAGTAACAGCCAACTGGACATGCTTTCTAATCCACGTAACCATATATTTTGTACCACAGCCTACAATCATCCCCTTCTGCGCGATTATAAGAACTTCAGTTGACCCCTCCTCCTCCTAGCCTGGCTCTGCCCTCCTACGTACTTCCGCTCACTTTTCATTTTCCTTCAGTACTCCGTCTGGGACTGCTGTGTAGTCTTAGGTTTTCTCCGAACAAATTTTTACCGGTCCAATCAGCGAACAGAGGGAGTGGCTGAGAACGATGACGTTGATGTTGAGCGCTAGTTTGAGATGTAGTTCAGTAATGGCGGTGGAGAAAGATTCAAACTAAACAAGTCATTGCATTGTGGCACCGCTGCCGAATATCCAGAAGTTAAAGCCGGAGCAATAACAGTCTTTGCTGGGGTTTGTTGGTGGCCATGATGTTGTGGTCCTCCAACAGGGTAAATTCGAGAAAAGTTTGATTTTCCAGATCGCTTCGTTAGTGATGAAGGAATTGGCTGAAGCTATTCGGACGGTAACTGTTTCTCGTGGGGTCGGAAGGTATTGCCATCATTTAAGTTACAGGGACTGGTCAGTTATTTTATTGCCGTCCGTCTTTCACCACCCGCGTAAAAATCCCCGGCCGAGTTACCGACTGCTTTTGACAAACGCAAGGTTGTGTTGATGACATAGCTGTCCGAATCCACATCTCTGAGTTTTCAACAATATATCACGAGGCGGCAGTGGCTCAGTGGTTCATGTAGGTTGTCTACAAACCAGAAGGTTGGTGGTTCAATCCCCGGTTCCACCTGACTAAGTGTCGAAGTGTCCATGAGCAAGACACCTAACCCCAGCTGCTCCCGACGAGCTGGATGGCGCCTTACATGGCTGACATCGCCGTCGGTGTATGAATGGGTGAATGTGAGGCAAAAATGTAAAGCGCTTTGGATAAAAGCGCTATATAAATGCAGTCCATTTACCAGTCCATTTACTTCAAAATTCACTGTTTGTAATCATTTTTGACCACTGCAGGACACCCTACGGTTGCTTTGCTGTTATTTGAATGCATTTCTAGACTTGTATTTCCTTAAAATGCTGGCAAGAATTTAGAAGAGCAATATATTTCATCACCGCTCAAACAAATTAAAATAAAATCACTTAAACATTTGAATCGGTCCGTTATTTATAGCAGCATTTATTATCATACCAAGCATATGACATTTTATTTACAGCATACAATGATGTTACGGACCGCGTGAGCGCCGCGTTCCCGATCACAAAACTCTCCTGTCCACCGTGGCGTGAATAAATCACAATCCGAATGCACGAGTTTTAGGTTTTATCCTATAGTTTTATTACTGAGGTCGCATGCACATGTGCACTTTTATTTTGTCGGATTTCCAAGAGTGAAACAGGCGAAGGGCGCATGACATACGTCACGACCAAACGTTAGCGATTGGTTATGGCAGATCCAGAGTGGCTCAGGGCAGATCCAATAGTTTTAAACCTCAACAGAGTGCCCACCTTCGCGGAAATAAACCCTTCAATGGAGAGTGGCCAGACTCTATGTACAAATGAAATGTACGAGAGTCTTACGTATTCGTGCAACAGCATGTCTATTATATGTGTTATTTTAAATAAACTGAACCAATTATTGCATTTGCTCAACAGTAGTAGCATAGCAGATCTCATCCGCCAAAATCAAGGATACTGTATGGACACCCCATAAATGTACATTGGCCATCTGCAAATAAATAATGGTCAAATGATTCACTCTGAGAGTTGTCATGACTGAAATGTTTTTGTATGTAAAACAGATGCATGAAGATTCTTCAAAAATATTCCTTTTGTTTTCTACAGGGAAAATAACAATATATAGGTTGATAGGCGATGAGTAAATGATGACAGAACTGTCATTTTGGTTGAACTATTCCTTAAACCGCTGTGGCTAGACAGAAGTGTCCAAATTTCAGTGTGCTCTGGTAACTCCTAACCACTGGCAATTTACCGCTAGCCTTGCTTCAAGGGTCTTCATCTTATCACTTCCCTGCCGATGTATTGACCTGGCACATAAATAGTGCCACCCACTCAGCCTTACCTTTAATGACCACATGCCAGTGAGTGCACAAAGTAAGGGAATAAGTCTGCAAATTGAACTTTGCATCTGATGTGGAGAGCCAGTCATTCTGGGTGTTTCTGTGTTTCAGCTCCTTATGAGGTTGTTACCATAGAAAGAAGTTCATTTTGCCTCCATTAAAGATGGAAATGTATAAGACGACATAATTGTACTGCTTCCTTTGAATGCCACTTGCAAATTAGCAAAATGTGTTGAGTTTAAAATAAGAGCTCACTCAACCTTTAGATAATTCAATGATAAAACGCCATGGGTTATTGAAAATATGGACTGTGGAATTAATGCATCTATTTAGAAGGAGTATGTCAGGAAATGTTTTGTTGAAGGACGGTTGCATTGATAAAAACATTTTAAGCCTAAATTTGTTTACTTCGGTAGAGGATGCAGTAGTGTTACCAAGGCTACGCTTATGAACTGTAAAAGAGTAGTACATTGTCAAATTACTTTTAAGAGCACACCGTTAGCTGAACTATTGCTCTCAAAAACCTCCAGACTATTCAATCTCACAGACCCATTGCTGGCATGAGATAAGATGAAGAATCCATGCGGCTGTGGCTAATCTCGGGTTTCCACCCGTTCTCCAGAGTATAGGATTTCAATGCTTCCATTTTCTGTGTGCGTCAGGAATGATGTGGAAGTTTTCCTTATATTTTTCCTTATTTATGTCAAATATTTATGATTCAAATATGTACTTTTTTCTCTTAAATCAGTAGACCGTCCAAAAATGTACCTATGCTCAACCATATTTGCTTGACAGACAAGAGCAATCCTAGAGTTAAAAAATGTTTACTAAACATGTAAATAAAAGCCTAAATTAAAACCTGCTCATCATATAAAGCCTGTTTGGAAGACTTGGATTAATTTGAAAGATTTATATTTTTGAGGGGACAAACTAACCCTTTAAGAATATTTTGAAAGCACCAATGCATATTTTTCTAAACCCAAACTTCCAATCCAACTCAAATGATAAGTTCCATCTGTTGTTGTACTGACAACACATTTGTGGGCAATCAAGCATACTGGCATGAAATGTGTTTGAACTGACAGTAAATGGTAGACAGAATTCTATTGAGACAATGTTTACGTCATCTACTTCAGTTTTAGAAACTGCATTCGACATCACAGTTCAGGATAGTTCCACATACTTGCTGTTTTTAGTTTGTTTCGAATGTTCTGGCTGATAAACACCTTCAAACTACCATTGGTCTATGGTGATGATGTAATATGTGGGTGTGGCTCTGAGGCTTCGCCCTCTTTGGCACGGAGATCTTCTCTGGCTAATTTCTTCTTTTCAATCCGTGGAGGTTAGATGCAAGTAAAACTGCTTTGTGGTATAAATTGAAAATGGGCAAGATGAAGACCCCAGTGCTAACAGACAGGGTCGACATTGCAGGCCTGGAACTCCAAGGCGATGTCGCCGGCTTAAAGGGTTACTTCAGCGATTAGCATATGGCTTTGTATCAGTAGAAACCCTGGAGTATATTCACATGACCGTGATCCAGTAATCAAGTGATCCAGTAGCTGTGGCTTTGGGAATGGCCTCACAGGGTAGCGAAGCAATGCATTCTGGGAATTGTTGTCTGTCATCCCCATGAGACAAAATACATTTTCTGTCTTTTCTCAGTCTAGAAGGCACCAAATAAAAAAAAATAATGTCACATTTCTACTGCAATGAACAAGTTTAAATACAGATTCATCTTCCCAGCACTGAAGAACCCCTTTAAGGGGCTGAGATGACAACGGGGGCCTGGCAGAATGGGGTGGCACCGGTGGCAACAAGGTGAAGCTGAAGGGGTGAAGGGCTGAGGAGGACTTTTAGGGGTAGGATAAAGATGATGAGCCACTGCTCCTCAGCGGGCTCAGGAGAGGCCTGCCCAAATGCTGTGGACTCTGAGGTGGACCTTGTGATGGGCTCCAGAAATCCAGTCATCCTAGGCCCGGAGATTCCCAAATGGCATGAGAGATTTTAGTGCTTAATTTTAGTGTGGCTTCATAAACCTATTTCAGTTAGTTACTAAAGCATGCATATACAGCTTGAATGTATGTGAACCGCTTGCACAATCTGTAAAAATCTGAAAATAAGAGGAATAATACAAAATGCATGTAATGTTTTTTAGTACTGTACTTGTTTGGTCTGAACTCTTAAAGCTACACTGTGTGATATTTTCCCCCATCTAGCGGTGAAAAGGTATATGACCATCCAGTGAATAATATCCAGTTCCCATTCAGTCGGTCACTCTCGACGCCACGTCGGAGTACCGACGAATAGGAATCTCGCTAGCGAGAGCCAATCTACTTCGAGTGTAACTAAACGAGCCAATGCACATTGGCATGCAATGATTGCACCAGCTGCCCATGCCACGCAGAGCGGGTATAAATGAGGCACAGGTGCTTGCATTAAATTAGCCTTTTGCTTCGGAGCCGAGTGGTGAATGGATCGTCCTGAAATCACTCTCTACAAGCGTGTGTTAACATTATAACGAGTCAAGCTCTTCGGGTGAATCTCTCCTCGTTTGGTGTTGGAGTGACGGCATTGCAGCGGGGTCAAATTTCTCTCTTTCACTTTCGATTGTTTTATTGAGCAAAAACAAAGGCTGTTCTCACAGCTGGTTTGGTGCGCTGTTTTAGAGCGCTGAAAGGCCGTTTTCACGGCTGGTAAGAGATCGCCTTCTATGAGAAAGAGAGCGCGCATGACAGGCTGCACGAATTCCCTGTCTGTGTCGCCGCGACTATCCCCTGTGTGCTTCAGCACCCCAGAGAGCATTTTCCCTAAAAGAGCTACACAGGTAGAGCTTGCGTCTTTTTAAAGATGACAATTTACCTGTGTGTTTCTGGTTGCGGTTGTTCCCTGTCCTCACTGACGGCCACGAGCACTGTTTCACATGTCTGGGCTGCATGCTGAGACTGCGTTCGTGGGTGGTTCATGTTTTCAAATGGGAACATGACCACGTCGGCACGCCGGTCGCGACTCTTCTTTCTCCGGGAAGCTTGAGTCCCCTTTGTTGTTGGCCAGCCGCGGCTCGTGTGTAAAAGCACAGCCGCGGGTCTGCTCGACACTCTGGGAGACCGTGGAGATCAGCGAGAGCTGCCGCCGGGGGAAAACCGGGCGGACCTCTCGCTTCTCTGCGTGTCGTGTGCCGTCGAGCGGCTAAGCTGCAGCGCGCGTTGTCACGGCAACCCAGCGCTCGCTCGCCGCTCTATGTGCGCTGTCCCCGGGCCGATTTCCCGTTGTAGCGCCCTCCCTGGTGGCCACAGGAGAGGTCTACTTTGGTGTAATGGCTGGGGTGACCTGAGGTGGGTGGGGCTTCTTCGGGGATCCAACCCCCTGGGGCCCCTCCCCCTCTAGCGCACTGCAAGCTGTGCAGCTTCTGGATGGAGTTGCTGGTCCTTCTTAGGGGGGAACCTAGCATTTCATTCAGGGCTCCAGCTGAGGATCAGATGTCAATCGCTACATCGGAGAGAGGGCTGTTGTGCTCTGGGAATGAAGATGATGCTGAGCCCACTGTAATGGTGTGTGCTTTGCTGAATCAGATTCAGAGTCAATAGCCATGCTTTCCTGGGATATATCCCAGATGTGCATGTAAAACTTGGCAGTATGGAACTCCAGAGGGGCCAGCACTGCATAAGTTTTTCCTCCCTCACTACCCTCCTTGGGGGGGTGGCTGTACGCAGACCACCTCCGCCCTGCACTCTTAATGCACAAGGGTAGTTCTGAGTCGGGGTTGAGCTGCGCACGTTGACTAACCGTGATCAGGTCATGGCGCAGGCCCTCGGCCAGACGATGTCCACCTCTGTGGTCCAGAAACGCCCCCTGGCTTGCCTTGCTGAGATGCGAGTGGTCGTCAAAGTACGCTTCACGATGCTTCCATCTCACAAGGTGGCCATTTCGGCGACACTGTTGAGAACTGAGCCCAGCAGTTCTTTGCAGTCGGTAGCGGGCTGAGGAAATCAAGCTTCAGAGCGCCTTATGGGCCGCCCCTCAGTCTGCTTGTCGCCAAAGACGTCGCCCCTGCAAAAAAAAAAAAAAAAAAGGGACCCTCGACACAGTCTGCTCTACTGTGTTCACGGCAGGAGGACGACGCCACCCGTCTCTACTGCTGTTTAAGCGGTCGGTGAAACATCACCTCTGAGACGGGTGACCTGGAGATGGGCGGGGCTGCTTTTCCCCGGAAGAGGGCCGGGGAATGTTTTGAGTCTAAATTCTGTTCTGCCGCTGGTCACAACCAGTGGTACCCAAACTCTCAAAAAAAAAAAAAAAAAAAAGCAGTTCCTCTATCTCTGGGTCCTCAGGGGGCTTGGAGAGTTGTGGCTGGTCAAACGCCGGACCACACTCATCCTCCTCCTGTTTCGCCAGCAGGCAGCAGTGGATGACGCAGGGATGCACCACAGCCTCCTCGCGGACCCTCTGCCCTCCGTGGAATCAGGTATGTGTTGCACAGCACATTCACACCTCACTGCGGGCCACCTCCACGAGACAGCCGCCCCAGGCCGGTGCCTGTATTCCACCTCGCTGCCCCATGGTGGGTACGCCGGTGGTCCTGATGTTCCCGCTTGTTCGGTCTCTGCGAGCCTGGTTAGAGCTCCCCAGTCCGTCTCGCTGGCTCATTCAGGCCATCAGGCTCGGCTACGCGATTCAGTTCGCCCGGCGTTCCCCCTCCCAGGTTCACGGACGTCCGCTTCACTTCGGTGAAAGCTGCAGACGTCCGTGTCCTGCGTGCGGAAATCGCAGTCCTACTGGCGAAGGATGCGATAGAGCCGGTCCCTCCAGCCGATATGAGGACAGGCTTCTACAGCCCGTACTTCATTGTACCCAAGAAAACCGGTGGGTTACGGCCAATCTTGGACCTGCGAGTACTGAATCGGAGCCTTCACAAGTTACCGTTCAAGATGCTCACGCAGAAACGCATTTTCGAGTGCATCCGTCCCCAAGATTGGTTTGCAGCGATCGACCTGAAGGACGCGTACTTTCATGTCTCGTTTCTCCCCCGACACAGGCCGTTCCTGCGCTTTGCGTTCGAGGGGCGAGCATATCAGTACAAAGTCCTACCCTTCAGGCTGGCCCTGTCCCCCCGTGTCTTTACGAAGGTCACGGAGGGGGCCCTTGTGCCCATGAGAGAACAGGGCGTTCGCATCCTAAACTATCTCGACGACTGGCTCATCCTTGCACAGTCCCGGGAGCAGTTGTGCGAACACAGGGACTTGGTGCTCAGACACCTCAGCCAGTTGGGTCTTCAGGTCAACTGGGAAAAGAGTAACTCGCCCCCGTGCAGAGGATCTCTTTTCTCGGTATGGAGTTGGATGAGTTCCGTCTCACGAAGGAGCGCGTCCAGTCGATGCTGAACTGCCTGAACACGTTTCAGGGCAGGATGGCGGTTCCACTGAAACATTTTCAGAGGCTCCTGGGGCATATGGCGGCTGCGGCGGCAGTTACACCGCTCGGCCTGCTTCATATGAGACCGCTTCAGCATTGGCTTCACGGCCGAGTCCCGAGATGGGCGTGGACACGCGGCACGTATCGGGTGAGCATCACTCCGTCCTGCCGCAAAACCTTCAGCCCGTGGTCAGATCCCGGGTTCCTTCGGGCCGGAGTGCCGTTGGAACAGGTATCCAGGCATGCTGTGGTCTTCACGGATGCCTCGTCCATGGGCTGGGGTGCCACGTACAACGGGCATGCAGTGTCAGGGGTTTGGACGGGCCCGCACCTGCAGTGGCATATCAATTGCCTCGAGTTGCTAGCAGTACATCGTGCACTGAGCCGCCTCAAGGGCCGGTTACGGGGCAAAGATGTACTGGTCCATACGGACAACACGGCGACCGCTGCGTACATCAACCGTCAAGGTGGTCTACGCTCACGTCGCATGTCGCAACTCGCCCGCCATCTCCTCCTCTGGAGTCAGAAGTGTCTGAGGTCGCTTCGGGCCATTCATGTCCCTGGGGTGCGCAACCGGGCGGCCGACGAGCTGTCACGAGCTGCGCTTCCGGGAGAATGGCGGCTCCACCCCCAGGTGGTCCGGCTGATCTGGGTTCAGTTCGGGGTGGCACAGGTCGACCTGTTTGCCTCCCCTGAAACGTCCCACTGCCAGTGGTTTTATTCGCTGACCGAGGGCACACTCGGCACGGATGCACTTGCGCACAGCTGGCCCCAGGGTCTACGCAAATATGCGTTTCCCCCAGTGAGCCTACTTGCACAGACACTGTGCAAGGTCAGGGAGGACAAGGAGCAGGTCCTGTTGGTGGCCCCGTATTGGCCCCACCGGACTTGGTTCCCAGAACTCATGCTCCTCGCGACAGCCCCTCCTTGGCCGATTCCTCTGAGGAAGGATCTTCTAACTCAGAGACGGGGCACCCTCTGGCACCCGCGTCCAGACCTCTGGAAACTTCATGTCTGGTCCCTGGACGGGACGCGGAGGTTCTAGGTGACTTACCTCAAGAGGTAGTTAACACCATCACTTCAGCTAGAGCACCGTCTACGAGACGGGCCTATGCCTTGAAGTGGAACCTGTTCGTCGATTGGTGTTCTCTCCGCCGGGAGGACCCCCGAAGATGTTCGATCGCGTCAGTGCTTTCCTTCCTGCAGCAGGGGTTGGAGCGGAGGCTGTCGCCCTCCACCATCAGTTTGCGTTGCTGCTATTTCTGCCATGTAGAGGTAAGTCGGTGGGGAAGCACGACCTGGTCGTCAGGTTCCTTAGGGGGCGAGACGGTTAAATCCTCCTCGACCTCCCTCCATACCCTCTTGGGATCTTGCTCTGGTGCTCCGAGCACTTCAGAATGCCCCATGTGAGCCCTTGCAGTCAGCAGAGCTTAAGATTCTGTCCATGAAGACTTTACTGTTGGCTGCATTGGCCTCCATCTAGAGGGTAGGGGACCTGCAGGCATTTTCGGTCGACGATTCGTGCCTGGAGTTCGGGCCGGGTGACGCCCACGTGGTACTGAGACCCCGGCCTGGCTATGTGCCCAAGGTTCCCACCACTCCCTTCAGGGACTAGGTGGTGAACCTGCAAGCGCTGCCCCTGGAGGAGGCAGACCCAGCCCTAGCTTTGCTCTGTCCCATCCACTTAGGTACATGGACAGAACTCAAGCTTCAGGACCTCAGTTCAGCTCTTGGTCTGTCACGGAGGCCAGCAGAAGGGAAAGGCTGTCTCCAAGCAGAGGATGGCCCACTGGTTAGTGGATGCCATCACCTTGGCTTACCAAGCACAAGGTGTGCCCTGTCCACTCAGGGTACGAGCACACTCTACTAGATGTGGTGCATCCCCCTGGGCGCTGACACGTGGCGCCTCACTGCCAGACATCTGTAGAGCTGCGGGCTGGGCGACACCCAACACGTTCGTTAGGTTCTTAGCTTACGTGTGGAGCCGGTTTCCTCCTGTGTTCTCACCTCAAACAGGTAGAAGCACTGAGAGGCCCGGCTCCAGTCGGCTTGCTGCGCCTTGGCGCTTACTTTCTCCAGAAGCAAACTCTGTGAGTCCTCCACCGCCCTCGGTGCCGGGCGTGGCGGAGCGTCCGGCATCAGGCCTCCTACCGCTGAATCCTTGAGAACCGGTATTGGCTTGGGCCATGTGAGTGACCCTGCTGGGATCCCACATATTTTTCCATGGTTGCTCCTCTCGGAAGCCCGTGTCTTTCCCTTGGGAGAGCCCTCCTTTTAGGGATGGGGCCCCCTCACGGCGGCGGGCTACGGCTCAGCTCTGTGTCCACATAACTCTCCTTGGTATGATGTGGTTCCGCAGCGGCCCCCCATTAGGGCATGCTTCCCAGTGTTATCCAATAGTCACTGAGCGGGTCATGCAGAACAGCAGTGATGGACTTCTCTGTGTGAGCCCCGTCTCGTCAGGTAAGAGAGCTCAGGAGGCTCACACAGGGCACTGGAAGAGGGCACAGGCCATGGCGCTTTGGTAGGGATTCCTATTTGTCGGTACTCCGACGTGGCGTCGAGAGTGACCGACTGAATGGGAACGTCTCGGTTACGTATGTAACCCTTGTTCCCTGAAGGAGGGAACGGAGACGCCACGTCCCGTCGCCATGTCCTCTGTACCCTGCTGGGGTGCCATTTCTCCTACTCGGCTCCTCAGCAAAAGACTAATTTAATGCAAGCACCTGTGCCTCATTTATACCCGCTCTGCGTGGCATGGGCAGCTGGTGCAATCATTGCATGCCAATGTGCATTGGCTTGTTTAGTTACACTCGAAGTAGATTGGCTCTCGCTAGCGAGATTCCTATTCGTCGGTACTCCGACGTGGCGTCTCCGTTCCCTCCTTCAGGGAACGAGGGTTACATACGTAACCGAGACGTTTCTGCTCCTCTCAATTTCGATTTCGTTTCAACTCCTACGGTGGCCGATTTAGTCATGGCTTCCAGTTCGACCTCTTCGGTGAGTGTTCCTTCAAGTGATGAGGTTACTTTTGAAAATTATAATTTGCAGTTATTTAATTTGCCAAATGATCTATGATCAAATTAATCTATGTAAAATTAATAATTGTTTTACTTTTTCATTATTTTTTACCATTTCATTGCTAACATCAGCTATCAGGTTCCCAGACGAATGCAAGCTAATCTTAGTAAAGTAACTTTTATCGGTGCTATCGTTATTCTGTATATTGTACGACATCATTAGCGTAAGGCAAACAAATTATAATGCAATTAAAATATTAATCTCATGTTATCCGTCATAGAACACGGATTTATGTTATAAGGTAAACAATACTTTTTCATCATTGACGCGAGGAAAACTATCCTAGACGTCGTTCTAGTGTTATGCACAGCACACCATGATATAATTAGCCAAGCAACAATAAAACTTCCAATATACACAAATAGGCTGAATTAATATTACCTGTCGAGAAGAAAGCAGGCAACGCCAGCGTTCTTTTTAAAATCGTTGCTCCTCATGAGCTCTTTCCATCTTGGAAAGGCCACTCCAATATTTACTTTTGTCTTGTTGATTTGCCCGTTGCGTTGCCATCTTAATTCTCTTTTCCGCTTCCTTGGCGACTCTGATACATACCCCGCAATGTTACTAGGTCCCCGACCCGGGTCGAATTCGATAATCAATTCCGGGACGTGGTTGCTTTCACACAGAAGGCGACCCGGCAATGCTCCGGGAATATTGCGGGTCCGACGTGCAGTGTGAAAGGGGCTTAAGGTTGATCCTCCATCATCATATAGCAGCCTCAAGCAATCCTCCTCTTCACATTCGACACGGTGCCATCGAGTGTTAAAACGCGAAAAGGGAAGCTTGAATTTACGGGTATGTCCCTTTTTGGCAAATGTACTTTCAAGATGGAGGAGCAACATGACGACTGCCATCCGAACCCTCAACACTTATGTATTTTCAATGGTATATTATAAAATTACGAGAATACATTATTTCTTGAAAGAAGTAAATATACATTAATGAACACATATATTTTTGAAAGAACTAAGTGATTTTAGCTAAGAATAAACTAAAAAAGTTACACAGTGTAGCTTTAAACTGGCCAACATTCTTCAGAAAAATCCTTCAGCTCCTGCAAATCATTTAGTTTTCCAGCATCTTTTGCACATTTGAACCCTTTCCAGCAGGGACTTGAGAATAACCCTTACAAAACACAAACAGCTGTGGATCACCCATGTAAGTATGTTTAAATGGTAAATGGACTGCGTTTATATAGCGCTTTCAACAGACCCTATGGCCATCCAAAGCACTTTACATTTTGCCTCACAATTTACCCATTTGTACACCGACAGCGATGTCAGCCATGCAAGGTGTCAGCCAGCTTGTGGGGAGCAGCTGGGGTTGTCTTGCTCAAGGACACCTCGACACTTGGTCAGGTGGAACAGGGGATTGAACCGCAAACCTTCTGTTTTGTAGTGCCCACACGCCATAAACATGTTTAATTGGTTATTACTTTATTGACATAATAAAACAAAACAAAAAATCCTTACAAATCATGCTATTCATGTTATCTTAGGATTTAATTTTATGTTTGTTTTTCATGTATAAAAGAGTAGTTTTGCAATACGCATAACTGTGTGACTATCAAGTGTGACTGCTAAACAACTCTGCCAACAAAAACACTTTCCCGTAGAAAATATATATTTTTTTATTCCTGTTTTAAACACCTTTGAGATCCCAACACATGTAATGCAACATTTATTTATCTGTTCTTAGGAAGATTAGGAAAAGATATTACATATCAACCTGATATATCAATATATTACTACGTGCAGATCTGCTCTCCACCACTAGTGAGAATTAAAGTATTAGAGAGGCTTTCTGAGAGATAATGGTGCGAATGCTCCATGTAGATTCTGATTCATTAATCTAACCTGAAATTGAGCATTGATTTTTCATTAGCTAACCCTCATTGCGATGCTCCTCACATTGATAAGCTGTGCTTAAAAAGGAACGACAACAATAGTCTGTGGTTGTGTGTTGTGTAATTGTGTGAATAGCAATGAGAAAAGATCTCAAACGGAAAAGCATCTAAACAGGAAAGCACTCAGTGCAAGGCAATGAATAGTGATTTAAAATGTTGCCATCTGTTTCCTGTTCACTCCTTAAAAAGCATTTTTCAACACAACATCAAGACCACAAGATTTAAATCTCATGAGCTTCATTCTTGCTGACGGTGTGTCCGATTGGTCTCCAAAAACAGCACTGTCTCTGCCTTAAAATCTGTGCACCAAGAGCAACAGCACATTAGTTGTTCTGGAAATAAGGAATAAATCACTTAAACAGCTACTCATAAATAGCAATAATTGTTTAACTGACCTCAGAACCATTTTCTCTCATTACGGGTAAAAAGGGGGAAAATGAAACAGCGGCTTTTAACACATGCACTGCAATTGGTACAGTTGCAAATGAGTCTGGTTGCCAGGGCAACATAGTGCCAAAAATCAGGCTTGATTATGCTGCCATCATTGACCCAGCCCACACTGCACCCCCTCCACTCACATGCACATACACACACATACTCTTCATTTCCCCTTTGTCTCCCTCTATAATTAACAAGGTCACAATTGTGTTGCTAGTGTTGCCGCATCCCGTTTGCAGAAAAAGCCTCTTGTTTTATTCCTTTTTTTCTTATTTCCTTTCTAACGTCAATAGAAGTGAGTATCTCTCATTTAGCTGTGCCATTCTGAGTCCGTTTTCACACTGAATCCAAACTCAAAGACAGTGTGTGTTTGTGTGACGTGCTGTGACTGAGACATTCTTCCAACTAACTTCAAAGCCTCAGTGTGTTATTTCTGCAGTACCGAACTGAAGCGAAACCTGATCATTGGTGACAAAGAGCTCTACTATTGCTTGGCTGGTCCACCCTGCCCTGAAGTAAGCAACTTGGATGCTGCCATTTTGTTTCATATAATTGACATTTATTGAGCCATAGAAACATCAGTTATAATATACACACACAATTTTTTTTTTGATTCATCAATTTATTCCCATGTAAGTTGCCATTTTAATTTAACGTAGCGAAATATATTTATTTCTGTATTGTGGCGTACATCCAAGTCATCGAAAAAGAAAATGTAAGGAGAGGACTTGGTTCAGTCTTTTGCGTGAGATATAAACTTGAGCTTTAAGGTCCTTTCACACCGGACGCGTAACGAAAAAGCGTAACGAATAAGCGAATATTTCAAAACCATTCACATCAGCCGCGACACGAATTTGCGACGTTTCAGAGCGCCAACATTCCAAAACATTCGCAGCGACAGCTGAGAAAACACGGGCACTTCATCATTCAGTGAAGACGAGCTTTTCATTTTATTTAAAGGACTGAGAAGAAGGTTTTGGGTGCAGCCAGTCTTATAGACGTATAAGTACAGACGTAGCCTACTGATGGCAACACGTTCACTTTCCATAATCGCGATGTTTAGAAAAAACACAATGTTTAGAAAAAATCAACTATTTATAAAAGGTTATAAGTTATAAGTTATTATACTAAATTATAAGTTAAGTTATTGCTGTCTGTATCATACAGTGGGCAAACACAGCTGCAGCTGTAATCTCATGAAAAATGCCATGCCTGGCAAAGGTTAAAGTTGATTGAATAGCTCATGACATCATCTGGACATTTCATCAACTTTGTTTCCTTTTATGTGATTGGTTGAAGCCGTTTTTGTCGCCGCGAGAGTAAAACAAATATCGACATCGAAACAAAAAAAATAAATGTCGTTTTTTCGCCTCAGCACATTCGCGTTCAGTGTGGAAGCGCTCATTACACAAACAGCTGATTGGAAAAAAAAAACATTGCGCGAATTATTTGCATGTCAAAATCGCGTCCAGTCTGAAAGGGCCTTAACTCTTTCCCTGCCATTGACGAAATTTTACGTCAATCCATGTTTTCTTCGTTATACTGTAGGGGGTGCTATTACACATCTTCTGAAAGAGTACAAGATCTCCTGATCAAAACACAGGTGAAGAAGAAGCAGAGATAGAGGCCATGTCCACACTAATACGTTTTCATTTGAAAACGTATATTTTTTTCTCCGTTTTGGCCTTCCCTCCACACTGAGACAGCGTTTTAAGTCAACGAAAACGTATCGTTTTGAAAACGCTCTCCAAAGCGGATATATTTGAAAATGCTGTCTTTGCGTCGTAGTGTGGACTGTGAAAACGGAGGCTTTTTAATATGATGTCGCATTTTTAACCATGTGATGCAGTCATATGACCAATTCACACTATATATTTATATGTTACTCGCAGCAACAACTCCACCTCACTGATGGCCCATTTTAAAAACTCAGTGCCTTTTCTCGACATTGCCGCAAAATTTCAAAGAGTAAATAAACGAGTAGCGGAAATGACGCAAGTCGAAGCGTCTTGGATTTGCTCATGCGCAGTACAGGGATGTAAGCGTTTTTAGACGTTTCAGTGTAGATGAAAATTTTTTGGAAAACGATTGAAAATGATAGTGTGGACGCAGAGCGTTTTTAGACGAAAACTCAGTTTTTAAATGTATCCGGATTAGTGTAGACGTAGCCAGAAGTGATAGAAGTATTACTCACGCCAGGGGATTCAAACCTATCCTGGACGACCCCGAGCACTGCACATTTTGTATATCTCCCTCATCTAACACACTTGATAAACTCATGAACTCATTATTATAGATTGTAAGTGGGTGTGTCAAATATGAGAGATACACAAAATGTCCAGGGCTGTGCGTCCTTCAGGACAGGTTTGAAAACCCCTGACTTACGCAAGTGTAAAATAACACGCAAGCAATGCTTCATTGTCGACTTATGACGAGCGACAGGACTGTGTAGCTTTGGGGTTGTTGATGGGCTCTGTAATTTTATTTTTCAAGTATATGTACTTTATCTGTGTTCTTCTTTGGAACACTTTTATTTCATAACATTTGAAAATATAATATTGTAATTTTTACTGCACTACGTTCCATATTGAATATCATTTAATATTTAATTACATTAAAAATTTAGTACTGCATTCTTTTACTCAAGTAAAAGTAAATAAAATTGTACTAATAATGCTAGTAGTGCTCAAATCACAAGCTGCCATTTTAAATGTGGTCTAGAAAATGGTAGTACTAAAGCAGCGTTCATGATTGTGCATGAGGAAAAAAATATCAGTAGTCGTGACATTGACCATGCTACAGTGCCAACCCTTCTGGATATTACAAACTGCAGGGTTTCACGCATGTAGAAATCCTTTCAAACAAACATGGAAACATCCACTGCCTAACAGGATATTAAGAAACATTAGAATGACAGAGAAAATTTGAGAGGACATAATTAATTATGCCACCCTCAGGCTGGCTGGGGAAGCGTTTCAAAGCTCTTCCACACTAGAAAGTCTCGCCGGCACCTTAATGTGATGTGGCATTCGGTTTGGACTTCCTCAGGGAGCCACATAAGCTGCAGGTTCTACCCAAGGCAGGATGACTTTGCACTAAGAATGAAGACTTCCTAACCTATTCATGACTGGAGTTCATTCCTGGCAGCAAAGACATTAAAGAGGACTGGGGAAGTGAAAGGCCCAGTGTGAAATAAAGGTCTAATAAGCAACAGGGCATTTCTTCATAGGAATCACATCATCGATCACATCAAGTCTTGACAGCACCCATGGGTTATCGGGAAGGGATTGAAAAGAAACTAGTTTTGAAATTGTTTGTGTTTGTTAGGCAGTGCTCAGAGCTCATACATACATGGCCAAAAGTGATGTCCGGAAGGAACTGGTTTGGGGATTTGCATTTAATGACCCTACAAGTTTGCTTAAACCGTCAATGAGGAAAATATGTTTTATATTTTTGAATATTATAAATATGAGTTAAAAACTAAACATTAAACTCAATAAAGGTATGTATCCATCAAAAAAATGCATACAAAAATTAAAATATTTTTCTTCACTGGAAAAAACAAAACATAAAAAGATTATGTAGGGCAGGGGCGTCAAACTCCGTTCCACTAGTGCCATTATCTTGCAGAGTATCAATGGTATGGTATTGAAGTGTCCATTGTGGTGTGTTGCATCTCAATGTTCTATGAGTTTATGATGTATTTCATCTTTGATGTCTAAATGCAGTAAATTGTGTCTTGCACTTCATTAAACGTATAGTTGAAAGTCTTTTCCCATGTAACCCATCAATTATGGACAAATTGGCCCAGCCTGCTACAGTAGCCACGCCCCAAACTCTGTCTGCTACAGTAGCCACACCCCAAACTCTGTCTGCTACAGTAGCCACGCCCCAAACTGTGTCTGCTACAGTAGCGACG
This sequence comes from Pseudorasbora parva, assembly GCF_024679245.1. NCBI lineage: Eukaryota > Metazoa > Chordata > Actinopteri > Cypriniformes > Gobionidae > Pseudorasbora > Pseudorasbora parva. The sequence continues at coordinate 48,325,060 of NC_090178.1, forward strand.
CCCCAAACTCTCAGTCTGCTACAGTAGCCACGCCCCAAACTCTGTCTCCTACAGTAGCCACACCCCAAACTCTCAGTCTGCTACAGTAGCCACACCCCAAACTCTGTCTGCTACAGTAGCCACACCCCAAACTCTGTCTGCTACAGTAGCCACGCCCCAAACTCTGTCTGCTACAGTAGCCACGCCCCAAACTCTGTCTGCTACAGTAGCCACACCCCAAACTCTCAGTCTGCTAGAGTAGCCACACCCGAAACTCTGTCTGCTACAGTAGCCACGCCCCAAACTCTGTCTGCTACAGTAGCCACGCCCCAAACTCTGTCTGCTACAGTAGCCAAACCCCAAACTCTCAGTCTGCTACAGTAGCCACACCCCAAACTCTGTCTGCTACAGTAGCCACACCCCAAACTCTCAGTCTGCTACAGTAGCCACGCCCGAAACTCTGTCTGCTACAGTAGCCACGCCCCAAACTCTGTCTGCTACAGTAGCCACGTCCCAAGCTCTGTCTGCTACAGTAGCCACGCCCCAAACTCTGTCTGCTACAGTAGCCACGCCCCAAACTCTCAGTCTGCTACAGTAGCCACGCCCCCAAACTCTGTCTGCTACAGTAGCCACGCCCCAAACCCTTAGTCTGCTACAGTAGCCATGCCCCCAAACTCTCAGCCTGCTACAGTAGCCACGCCCCAAACTCTCAGTCTGCTAAAGTAGCCACGCCCCAAATTCTCAGTCTGCTACAGTAGCCACGCCCCAAACTCTCAGTCTGCTAAAGTAGCCACGCCCCAAACTCTCAGTCTGCTACAGTAGCCATGCCCCCAAACTCTCAGCCTGCTACAGTAGCCACGCCCCAAACTCTCAGTCTGCTAAAGTAGCCACGCCCCAAACTCTCAGCCTGCTACAGTAGCCACGCCCCAAACTCTCAGTCTGCTAAAGTAGCCACGCCCCAAACTCTCAGTCTGCTACAGTAGCCACGCCCCAAACTCTGTCTGCTACAGTAGCCACGCCCCAAACTCTCAGTCTGCTACAGTAGCCACACCCAAACTCTCAGTCTGCTACAGTAGCCACGCCCCAAACTCTCAGTCTGCTACAGTAGCCACGCCCCAAACTCTCAGTCTGCTACAGTAGCCACGCCCCAAACTCTCAGTCTGCTACAGTAGCCACGCCCCAAACTCTCAGTCTGCTACAGTAGCCAAACCCCAAACTCTCAGTCTGCTACAGTAGCCACGCCCCAAACTCTCAGTCTGCTACAGTAGCCACGCCCCAAACTCTCAGTCTGCTACAGTAGCCACGCCCCAAACTCTGTCTGCTACAGTAGCCACGCCCCAAACTATGTCTGCTACAGTAGCCAAACTACAACAAGCACTCCAGCCAAAACCATCAGGTGCCACCAAGAAATACACAGTCTGAAAACCATTATGAACACTGAAATTAGAAATAAATTATGTTTTACAGTGAATAGACAGGATTTTCTCCTCTCTGTTTAGTGCGTTTATAATCACTTACTTCACTTTCAAGCATTATTCTGGCTTGTTCAGTCGCAGCTCATCAGTCACCATTCGAGTGATTTGGATGTGAGATAAAACACTCCAACCAAAACCTTTTAAAAGACTGCACTCATCACTGCAGTCAGTTTCAAAGTTCCCTCTCTGCTTCGATTAGTTTTCTTCTATTTTCCACATATATCCCTGTCATAAGTGCCTTGAACACACATAAGAAGCTCATACTCAAACTCCTGTGAAACAGCTGTTCAGCGGCATTCTGCTATTACTTCAACAATTCACCAGCCCACAAAATTGTAATACACAAATATAGTAGATCAGTGTTGAAAATGGGCTGCAAATTATAAGCAGTGGCCTACAGTGAAAATACTGCACCAAAAGCATTGTTTTATACAGCATATTTTAATGGAAAATGTATGTTATTGTCACATTTTGGAATTGTTTTGACAGATTTTTTTTTTTTTTTACAGTGATGGCATACTAATAGTAGTCAATGAATAATAAACTGGGTTAAAATAATTTTTTTTAAAGTCAGTATGAAATGGAAGTTGTTTTTTTCTTCCCTATTGCGATGTACACCGATCAGGCATAACTTCATGACCACTGACAGGTGAAGTGAATAACACTTTGATTATCTCGTCATCATTACACCTGTTAGTTGGTGGGATATATTAGCCAGGAAGGCAAAATGTTGTCCTCAAAGTTGATCCAAAAAGCATCTCCAAAACTGCAGCTCTTGTGGGGTGTTCGCGGTCTGCAGTGGTCAGTTTCTATCAAAGGGTCATGGATGACTCATTGTACTCACTTTGTATTCACTGTAACTCAAACTGCTCCAGAAGTTAATGCTGGTTCTGATAGAAAGCTGTCAGAATACACAGAGCATCTCAGTTTGTTGCGTATGGGGCGGCATAGCCGTTGACCGGTCAGGGTGCCCATGCTGACCCCGCCGAAAGCACCAACAGTGGCACGTGAGCATCAGAACTGGACCACGGAGCAATGGAAGAAGGTGGCCTGGTCTGAGGAATCATGTTTTCTTTTACATCACGTTGATGGCCGGGTGTGTGTGCGTGGCTTACCTGGGGAACACATGGCCCCAGGATGCACTATGGGAAGAAAGCAAGCCAGCGGAGGCAGTGTGATGCTTTGGGCAATGTTCTGCTGGGAAACCTTGGGTCCTCCATTCATGTGGATGTTGCTTTGACACGCTCCACCTACCTAAGCATTGTTGAGGACCATGTACACCCTTTCATTGAAACGGTATTCCCTGGTGTGCTGTGGCTCGTCCAGCAGGATAGTGCTCCTGCCACAAAGTATAAATGGTTCAGGAATGGTGTGAGGAGCACAACAACAAGTTTGAGGTGTTGACTTGGCCTCCAAATTCTCCAGACCTCAATCCAATCAAGCATCTGTGGGATGTGCTGAACAAACAAGTCCGATCCATGGAGGCCCCACCTCACAGCTTACAGGGCTTAATAATAATATATATATTTTTTATATAGTGCCTTTAAAGAACACAAAGGCGCTTTAGATGAAGTTGATAGATAACATGAACACATTTACAAGTATACAGTCATTATACAACATATGATTAACCCTTTGGAAAAGACAAAGACACTAATTCTATAAGAGAAGTTACAAAAGCAAGTATAGAGCTGAAAAAAAAATGTAGACAAACAATCAATTAACAAAACATAATGTGAATAAGTGAATGTGGAGAGGTGTTTTAAAGGTCTGGAGTGAAGAGACAACAGAAAGGTTTTGTGGTAGTTTGTTCCAGAGCTTAAAAACGAAACGGCTGAAAACTGAACCATCCACACTAGATATACGGAATTTGGAAACTGTAAGCAAATTTTCCAAGCTAGATCTCAGAGCATGGACAGGGACATAGGGAGAATCATTTCTGAGAGACAAGAAGATGCTAAACCATGATGAGCCTTGAATACTAGAACATGAAACTTAAACTGGATGTGTTTTATCTAACAGAGAGCCAATGTACAGTAGTTGCTGTAAGACAGGAGTGATGTGAACTGAAAGTGACTTACAACTCAGGAGTACAGGAAGCGATCTGTCAAGAAGAGGCAAAGAAACGCAAAAAGTGCCCTAAATGCCAAGATTTGTATACTACTCAGAGTAGCAAAAACCTGAAAAAGGGAAGAAGAAAAGAAGAGTAAGAGTTTAGAGAAGGGTTTTTTTTGATAAGATTAAGTATATATTAATTTTAAATTAAAGCTAAACATAAATAAAAATGTAAACTAAAAACAAAATAATACAAAGACCAAAAATACAATAATAAAAGCTGATTCAAAGTATTAATAAATGTTGAAAGTGACACAATGACTCAAGAGGAAAATGCACTGTAAAAGGGACAAAATATTGTGATTAATAAACAAGTTTATATTTATTTTAAAATAAGTTTATATTTATTTTTCCAGTTTCCTTTAAATATACTTGCCATTCATTTTCATGGCATACGTGACTAAAGTTTACTTTGGATACACTGTGTAGGAATGCACTGTTTAATGCAATTCATCCTTTTAAGGGTTGAATGACACTAAATATTCTGAAAGCATTACATGTGAATTTTGTTTACTTGTTTTCTGTCATTTTCACACATTTGATATAGCTGCATAATCTTTAGTTCACAGCTTCCTTTTTAAAATTATTACATCTTTTAAGCTGTAAGATCAAACCCTGATAAACATCATGGTGAATTCCTTATCAAGGCAAAGCATGCAGAATTAATCTTTGAACTATGATGTTGATCACTTAAGCAAGATATTGAGACTACATAAAACCATTAAGAAACCAATATTTCATATTTTATTCACACAACACCCCACAGCTAAGGTATAAATCTTATCCTATAATTCTTTTTGCCATATCAGTATATTTTAACATCAAAAGCCTCCTGGATGTAGATGGACAGTGGTACTGTGTCTGAGCTTTTGTTTATGTGACACATCTTGTCAATGAGCAGCGGCCACCTGGAGGGCGGAGAGTACACACGACATGCCTAACTAGCAGCAGGTTGCAATTAATTGAGACTCTACCCTTATTATTTTGCTCATTTGCTGAAAATGGTTGTCAGCTTATTGCTAATGAGCTGCCAAGGTCATTGCTAAACAGCACTTGAAATGAAATGCACAGGGACAAGCAATCCAGCTGTCTTTTACAGACTGAGAAAAGTAGTTTTTGTAATTGTCAATGGTTTCATTATGTATCATGGGTAGCACATATTTTATGTACAGTACATTGCACAGTCAGTCATTACTTTAATTTACATTTCTTTCAAAAGGCACTTGTGAGGATTGCACATCAATGATTTTCAAACAAAATATCTAATTAGGTTGGTTTTAATTAGATGAATGTAAGCATTAGCTCTACATGGGAAACTTCGATCTATGTTTACCTTCACATATTAGATTCCAAAATCTAATAAGCTGCATAAATTTACAGCATATGCTCCTGACACAAAGATTGTTCCAATCAATGAGCAGCATAGTAATTATGCTGCCTTCTAACATTAGATGTCTTTTTTGATCAAATTATAAGACAGCACTGGATATGTCCAACATGGTTAACAGTTTCATCTTCTAATATACATTGCACGTCACCGCATTGTTCAGTGATTCTCAACTTGATGGATGAATCAGTCTCCCTAAATCTCTCCTTTCTGCGAGTCTGCTGTGCTCTGATTGGCCAGATGGCTCAGTCTGTTAGTCGTGATTGGTCTAACACTTACAGCGTATCGAAGCTATTACCACAAATGAACTTCTGCTCGATGTTTGAGGGCTGGTCATGTTGTTTGCGGGCAGACGGAGTACAACATCAGTAGGCATTATGCAGATGTCTTTTCTAGTGACAGAACCGTAATGACTTGTATTGGTGTTTAAGAGTTTTTCTTTTGGGAGACAATAACTTTATTTATCGTGCTCTTTTGGTTTACAGTCATACTGCATTTTACATAGTGCATGAAAGGGAATATTAAGAAAAGCCATAATGGGGGCACTTTAAGAAGCTGTGGTTTACAGTGATTTTTGCACTGTACAAAAAAAAAAAAAAATCAGGTTTCCAATTGAACATTCCCTAGTGACTGATCACATCTAGATTTTTTAGTTGGCCACATTTAATTTCTGTATATTTAATTGCATCAATTCACAGAAATCCAATTTGGCCGCCTGAGCAATTTAGATGTGATCAGTCACTTGAAAATGTTCAATTGGAGACCTGATTTTTTTTTTACAGTGTGGTGATGCTGTGGCGACGAGCACATTAGGCAGAACTAAAGTATCCAGTAGGGGTGGAGGAACGGAGTGGAGTGGAGTGGAGGGACAACTGTCCAAGGGGGAGTCGGTGGGACAAGAGAACCTGGTGGAGCTGAAAGGCAAGGGTCTCTGTTGGAGCTGAAAGTGACCGGAGCCAAGGCAGAGCCATTAGTTTGAGGGACCGAGATGGAGCAAAGTGATCAGAGACTGGAGGCGGAGCCACAGGATCCACTTGCTCAGGGGCTGCTGGTGGTTGCCTGACTTGAGGCTTTCCTGTCAAGTTGTCAAGACGTTTGATGTCGTGGGCTCACACCCCAGGTTAGACCCACAGTGTGGTTGCTTTTCTGGGGCAAATGTCAGATCGGTCCTATTCATCTCGGACTCTGGCTCACACAACGGGCTATAGATCTCCATCTGTAGGGGGGCTCACACTTTTTCCCCATGGTCAAGGTTATTGCTCTGGGTCTGGCTGCGTTCTGGATCGGTGATAGAAGCTCTCCAGACACCAGATGATGGCTTCCCTCCATTCTAGTCCAGAGGTGGGAGGTCTACAGATTGATGATAATAAGCCCAGATCCAGAACAAAGTCTTCAGTATCTCGTCATCAAAGGGGCTGGTGGCGACAAGATGACAGAAATGTTCAGTTCGGTAAAGAGATTGTGGCTGATGCATCAATGAAACTGTGGCAAAACTGCAACAAACTGAGTATAACTGTGACAGCGACACGGCGCTTCTCGTCCAGTGCACGACTCCCTTAATACCGATGTAATTAGGTCACATGTGTGATTATAGACTATTTTAACCAACCATAATCAAGGACTAAACAATAAAAAAAAAAATATATATATATATATATATATAAATATATTACAAATTAAATATATATAAATATATATATATATATATATATATATATATATATATATATATATATATATATATATATATATATATATATTTAAAGGAAGTGTATGTAAGATTGTGTCTAAAGCTGGTACTGCAATCCCTTTCAAATGACTGCCGAGCGGTGTATCCCCCTCCCCCCCCGGATGCCAAACCACTACTGACTTTGTGATTGGTAGATAGGGGGAGGGTGGAGCTTCAGGACAAAACATCAACATCAGTTGAGGGCTGCAACAACAACTTTTAAATGACAATATTCTGGCCAGACTACTGTTGTCAGTGATATAAGTAATTAACATGATTTATTAATGTCTACTGACATATCAGGGCCATTTTATGATTAATTGAAATACATTTCTTACATGCAGTTCCTTTAGCTAATTGTTTAAAAGTATAAATAACAAAATAGTTCCGTCTAATTAAAAATGAACCATTTGACCCAATGTGTGGGGTGTCACAACAACCAGTCTGTCAAAAAAAAAAACAGAATGAACACTACATTTGAGTCGGCTATTTTGATTTAATTAGTGATAATAAATGTGCTATATTAACTCTTTCCCTGCCAAACACAGAATTGTCCGTTATTTGTGAGAAAATGCTTCCCGGCCAAAAACGGAATTTCTCCATGTTTCCGCGTTTTCACTGTCAGACACTAGGAGGGCACTATTACACATCTTCTGAATGAGTACTGAATCTCCTGATCAAAACACACGCGAGGAAGACGCAGTAAAATAAGTGATCGCATGTAAGCAGATGCATATGAAAAATAACGGGATCATCAACATTGAACATCATATAAATCAAAAGTATCTAATGTTCCTGATTGAGATGTGGACCCAGGACGAGCTACAGGACTGAATCATTAGGGGTGTTGATGGACTCCATCTCCTCCATCTGTGTTTGATCATCGCTCTGAATCTGATCTGGATACAGTCTTTCACAAAAACATTATTTTGCTCAAAATGCTGCTTTATTATTAAACTTATACATATTCAAGAGTTGATAAAAGAGGAATGCACGAAGCTAGAATACAAGTTTTATTTATTTATTTTAATAAGAGGGTCAGCTCTTTCTTTTGAAATTTTGACATGCTCAGATATCCATAAAACTAAATATTCTATGGGCTATTAAATTGTGGTGAAAATGGTCAAAAACCCTAGAGGTGGCTGGTAACTTGTTTTTAAAATGCTGGCGGGGATAGAGTTAAGGTATTATTTCTAATAAAAAATGAACTATTACACCCAATATTTACATATACGTATTGTTTTAACAAGCCATTATCTTAGCAACATGCTAATGGCAAACTCTGATGGAATGCAGCTTTAATGAAGTCTCATACTCTTCATGTGACACATGTGGGTGCTTTTAGAGAAGTTAAAGCCTATGAAGCATTTCAAATCTGTCACTTTTGAGGTTTCATTTCATTTGTTGCTTTAAAAGGTAGCATATGTAGGCAGTAGAAAAGCTCAACTAGGAGGATGTGGTGTATGTCAGTACTTTTATCTCCAGCGTGAAGAACCTTAAAGCACTTTCCTGTATCAGTTTCCAATAACGAGGAAACATTAATTCAAGTATAACTGGCACGCTTTTTTATGTGAGACTATTATGTAAGACCACTGAAGAAGTCGAGGACATTAAGAAATGAAAACTTCACTTCACAAGACCATCCTCAAATACCACAGTTATTTCTGCAGTCCAGCACCTTATCGTAAAGAAGTGTTTCAAATGATGATCGTTAAGCTGCTGTGTGTAATGGAGTGAATGCAGCACACCATTCTGTCACACACTTGGCTTTGAGCTGTCAAACACAGAAAGAGTGGCTACACTCCTCCTCATTGTTAAAAGAACTGTTCTCTTCTCAAAGTCCAGCCTAATTATGTCCAGCCAGTGCTTTAGCCACTCTATACTGTCTAAAATAAACCTTGCCGAGACTGTGCCAGCCCTCCAAGTCTAAAGAACCAATGAATTTTACATTTACTCTGAAGGAACCGCTGAAAAGAACCACTGAAAGATTATTCTTCTGGGCTCCCTATTATTTTTGATAAATGTGAATGATATCATCATTCTGGCTGAGTACACCGAGCTGTTTTATGAATGTTTGCCTTTTCTTTATGTTTAATTACCCAAACAGTGTGAACCTTCATTTTTTATGTTTACGTTTATGGATTTCCAATGCATTGGATGGGTATTTGTGGCTTCAACAACATTATAAGTGGGGCAGTATGTTATGGTTATATAATGGTCACTAATCTTTATTGTGTAAAATATAATATATTGCATTAGTTTGCTTGATTTTGTAGGCTAAAATGTAAATGCAAGATAAATAATAAACGATAACTAATGTTTCACACCGCACGGTAACAATGAAGACCAGAGCCAGGCCCACTACACTTAACTGCCCTCTCTTGTCATGCATCACTTGAACGCTTTGATAAAGGAGAGTTGTTACTTTTGTTATGGAGGAAAGCAATAAGCATTTATTGAGACCTTTAAAGTCCATTAAACACTGCTGTTTCTCACTGCACAACTAATCATGCTTTAGTGCATGGCCGTTTAAATGCATTCACATGGGTTTTAATGTAAATATATGGTATCTTTAATGCTTTGTATAATGAAGATCTATGTTAGTTGCATAGACTTAAAGGCAGAGCAATTATCAATACATTTTATGTTTTGACGAATTGGTGGCAAATACATATAAATTCATACACTTACATTGTTATATTTTTGTACAATCTGCTTGCACCCCAATGAGAGTTACGTTTAGGGGTGGACATTCATGTTTCTTTCTTTTTAAATGTATAATTTAAATCTATAGTTTACCCCGGGTTATGAAGCCCTGTTCTAAGTGGGGGAGTTGGGCTAGAACTGATTTTGTGTTTTTTCACCAAAATGCAGTGCTAAATATAAAACTGTGTAATGATGAGCTGACCATCACAAACTAAAAAGCATTAAGGCCCCTCCCGTTAAGGCAATTTTGTGTTTAAAAGACACCTAATCACCATCCAAACACAGCCCTGACGTCTGGGATAAAATAAGGCAAAATTTGTGCTGTCAGTGAAAATGTAATCTAATGATGTCTAATCATAGCCCAAGAATAGACTAGTCATCTAGAACATGAACCTGTCAAAGAAATGAAACCAAACACCTTGTAATCACTGTTGACTTTGCAAACATAATGAAATATCATACATCTTAGTTATTGTTAGTATAAGTTATACAAGTTATTTGGGCCAAAACGACATGTAACCAAATTCAAGGTTATTTTGGGTAGAAGTGTGTTACTCATAGTTTGACTATATTGGGTCTATAGTTAACTGAGATGGTGAAATCACCGCTATTGCTTGCTGAGGAAGTTCATACCACAACTATAACAATAACTACACTCGAGACACTTGAAAATAAGAAACGCTCACACCCTCAAAGAGATCTTTTCCCTTTCTTCTGGGCATGCTGAATTTAGTTTCAGCATTTTTTCTCTGTCTAAACAGGATAACTCCCAGGGGTTGGCAAAGCCACTGGCAACTTCATCTCACTTTTTTTCTTATAAGTGTGAAAGAGACTCAAATAATTCTGTTGATTTTTGTCAAAACATATTAGTTACATAATTTGATTATTTTAAGTTTCAGCTTTTATTTGTGTACACTCAGAATAAAACCAAAATGGTGTGCTTTTTGCGAAATGAAGAAAACAAACATGCACAATCTGCTGCCTCTCTCGCAAATGAAATCCATTCCGATACACTTCAGAAAATTAATTATTTGAGTAAATACAAACCATTTGAATTTGTCACTATTACATATGTTACATAAACTGTTTATATGTGCAGTTTAATTAATAATGTTATGTTAAAATTATAAAAGTTTATTTTGTTAGGTGAACATATTTATTGATTTAATTTACCTTATTAAGACCGGACCGTTAGTCTGGTCTAACGGGCAAGGCTTACACAGCCTGTGGGGAAGACGCGTCATCTTTGCATGCCATGGCACTCCTTCAGGTCTGCCAGGCCAAAGCACTCAAGGAAATGCAAACGCTCATGGGGAAATGGGCCCCCAGAGGGTCAGGCTGGCAGTGTGCGACGCCCCCGGGCCTTGCAAATCCTTTCCTCCCCTCTACCCCCTCGCCAGGGGGCAGCAGTATATGCATCGAGAACGCCCCGGAGCCTTCTCACCCATGCTCTACCTCACTGTGGAGTACTCAGACAACACTCCGGGCCTGACTACTCCACTTTGCTGCCTCACCCCGGGTCTCTTCAGGCCATCTCGCTGGCTCACCCATACCATCAGACTCGGCTACGCAATTCAGCATGCTCACTGGCCTCCCAAGTACAAGGGCATTCTTTTTACCACCGTGCAGAGTGGTGATGCCTATCTCTTGCGGTCAGAGATTGATGTGCTGCTGACGAAGGTGTTTGAGGGAAAGGCATATCAGTACAAAATTCTGTCCCTGTCGGCTCGTGTCTTGTGTCGTGACAATGGCTGTTCCGCTCAGAGAACGCGGCGTTCAAATTCTCAACTATCTCAACGACTGGCTTATACTGGCCAAGTCTCGGAATCAGTTGTACGAACACAGGGACCTAGTGCTCCGTCACCTCAGCCTGTTGGGCCTTCAGGTCAACCGAGAGAGGAGCAAACTCTGCACTGCGCAGAGGATCACTTATCTCGGTATGGAGCCTGACTCGGTCAACCGGACTGCGTGCCTCACTCCAGAGCGAGTCCGGTAAGTGTTGAACTGCTTGAATATGTTCAAGGGCAGGACAGTGGTCCCACTGAAATTCTTTCAGAGGCTCCTGGTACATATGGCATCAGCCATGGTAACGCCGCTCAGATTGCTTCATATGAGACCGCTTCAACACTAGTTACACGACCAAGTCCCGAGATGGGCACAGCAGAGCGGCAAGTACCGGGTCTCAGTGACTCCTTACTGTCGCCAAACCTTCAACCCATGGTCAGACCACTCGTTTCTCCGGGCCGGAATGCCATTAGAACAGGTGTCCAGGCATGCTGTGATCTTTACTGATGCCTCATCCACAGGCTGGGGGGCCATGTACAACAGGCACACAGTTTCGGGTCTGTGGACAGGGCCCCAACTGCGTTGGCATATCAATTTCCTAGAGTTATTAGCAGTACGTCTTGCCCTGGCCGGGTTCAAGAAGCTGCTCTGAGGCAAGCAGTTACTGGTCCATTCGGACAGCACTGCGGCCATTTCACACATCAACTGACTGGGTGGTCTATGCTCCCGTTGCATGCTCCACCTCGCCCGCCATCTCCTCCTGTGGAGTCAGAAGTTTGTGAGGTCACGTCGTGCCTTTCAAATCCCAGGTGCGCTGAACCAGACAGCCGACGAGCTCTCTCGTCAGTATACACCTCCGGGCGAATGGCGACTCCACCCTCGGAGCTTCCAGCATAATTGGGACCGTTTCGGAGCCGCGCAGGTAGACTTGTTTGCCTCTCCGGACACAACCCACTGCCAGTGGTACATACACAAATATGCGTTTCTCCCAGTGACCCTTCTAGCACAGACTCTGTGCAAAATCAGGGAGGACGGGGAGCAGGTCTTTCTAGTTGCGCCTCTTGCTATTGGCTCAACCGGACCTGGTTCTCTCACTCCTCACAACAGCCCCTCCGTGGCCGATACCCCTGAGGAAGGACTTGCTTTTTCAGGCACGGGGCACTCTATGGCACATGTCTGGAAACTCCATGTTTGGTCCCTGGACGGGACGCGGAGGTTCTAGGCAGTGGTAGACACCATAAATTCTGCTAGGGCCCGCTCTACTGTTCGTTGAGTGGTGCTCTTCCCACAGGGAAGACACGCAAAGGTGTTCGTTTAACGTTGTGCTTTCCATTTCCATAGGAGACTTATTGGCTGAACCATTTAGTCTCCTCACAGATGAGTGAGGAGACTAAATCCTCCTCGTTCTACCCCGGTACCCTCTTGGGACTTAGCCCTGGTTCTCAGAGCACTTCAGGGTCCTCCGTTTGAGGCTTTGCAGACTGTTGAGTTAAAAATCCTGTCCATAAAGACAGTCCTCCTGACTGCATTGGCCTCAATCAAAGAGGGTAGGGGACCTGCATGCACTTTCGGTCAATGAATCGTGCCTAGAATTTGGGCCGGCCAACTTTCACGTTGTCCTGAGACCCCGGTCTGGATACGTGCCCAAGGTTCCTACCACTCCCTTTCAGGACCAGGTGGTGAACCTGCAAGTGCTGCCTTCGGAGGAGGCAGACCCAGCCCAAGATTTGTTATGTCCCGTCCGCGCACTCCGCACTTACGTTGACCGGACTCAAAGCTTTAGGACCTCACAGCAGTTCTTCGTCTGTTACGGAGGCCAGCAGAAGGGAAAGGCTGTCTCCAAGCATAGGTTAGCCCACTGGATAGTTAATGTTATAGTCTTGGCTTTGAAAGCGCTATATAAGTGCAGTCCATTTACCATTTAAATTTCCATGCCCCTAAACATGACGCAGAATAAAAAAACTGTGATTGGTTGCGTTAGTCAAATGTTCTCTTGGGCGGGCCTTGGCTAATGAAAACCGCAGGCTGCAAGCTGAAGGTCTTGCTATGCAAGACTACCCTAACCCTAACCCTAACCCAGCATTTACCTTAGTATTACTTAGCATGCCATCCTTGTATCCAGCCTCTTACAAAGATTCCAGATGACCCAACCCTGAATCAACATACAAATCTACCAAATATACTGTAATAATAATTATGATCACAGCATGCAGTCATTGCTTTAATGTGTTCATTGTTTTTGCTTAAAGGGATACTCCACCGTTTTTTCATATTTAATATGTTATTCCCTTAACTAAAACGAGTTGATACTTACCTCTCTCTTTTCAGTGTGTGCACTTAATCGTTCTGATGTGCGGTGACATAGCACTTAGAAGATTACTTTAACTCGGCGCAGTAAAAAGTCACGCCTGAAAAATCCTCTCCCCCTATTGACGGAAATGAGAGAGTGAGGGGGAGATGTGAGGGAAGATTTTTCAGGCGTGACTTTTTACTTAGTCGAAGTACTCTCACAAGTGCTATTCAACTATACATTATAGTTATCCTTTTTAACCTGTTTAGAAAAGCTAGGAGGTGTTTGGTCTCTTCTAACTTGATCTCTGTTTGGTACCATAGTGAATGAACTGGGCTTAGTGGACTAAGCTAAATGCTATTAGAATGTCACCACTCGTCAGAGCGATTAAGGTCAAGCACGAGAGACGAGAGAGGTGTGTATCAACTAGTTTTAGGGGAATAACATAGTATGAAAAAACGGTGGAGTATCCCTTTAAGTGATCATGATCTGTATATATATATTTATCTCTGCAATGTGGACATTATTTGAACAGTCACCTCTGAGAACAGATCACTCAAAATGTGTAGTGTAGAAACATGGATTGTCTGTGGAGCTGCTGTGAATATATGTATTGTGAAAAGTGCTATACAATTTTTTTTCAATTGAACTGAACTGAATTCTCTCAGCTGCATGCAAATCTTATTTGACCAGCATGGTCTTTTTGGTGAAGTTGGTTTTATAAAGTTCGAAGTTAGCCGACTGGTGGGGACAAACCAGAACATCAGCATATTATATAGAACATGTGCTGCTCTTTTCAACAGGGCATAAAATGACAGGAGGAAAGAAAATGAAGAAATTCACAAAGACTGAATTACAAAAAATAGAATATTTTCATGGGCAATGAGGACTTCACAGGGACACAAAGAGTGCCAAACACCCTCCCATGCAGACTTTACCTACCACTGAGACGGACAGCTGTAGTGAGAGAAAAACACTATACGAGCAAAGACAAACACACAGCCTCCCACGTGCATTGTGAAATCAAGAAAATGTGTCATTTTTCAAAAACATTCAAAGAAATGAAAGACAAATGCTATCTATTTAAAAAAAAAAAAAGATTTGATCCAGGATATCTTTGAACCATCACAAACTATTGTAATTAAAATAAAAATAATAGCACATGTATACAGTATATAAATCCCCTGTCTGCTTTAATTCATTGATTTGAATTCATTTCATAAGGGGAATCAAAACAGGACTATTTCAATAGCAAAGGGGAAAATGGGGGTAAAAGGTTAATAGTTGCCATTTCTCTACAGTGTTTGTTCATTATCCAAATGCCAAACAGGGGAGGTTTAATCAATGCTCGCTGCCATGCATTGGAGTTATATGCCAGAGCCTGAATATGTTCATTAGATCCTTCATGTTTTATTTAAGCAATCAGACGGCAATCTATTCCTATTCAAGTCGGTGAGTGGCCGTTTTGATCCAAAAACAAGAGAGCAGAATGAAGTGTATTATGGCGACACCCTGACGCCGCTCTAGGATGATGATGACTTATACAACTGGAGATGGGTTATTTGGTATGGGTGAATTATGTAGACAAGATGAATTATGCTTTTGTCAGACTTCATTAGCCGTAAAAAATGTGCATTCTTTCTATTCAGAATCTTGCAGTGTGAAACTGTGTGCCAGCCACTGCAACTTTTTGCTTATTTTTCACTACATGCTCAGACTTCTAATGAATTCTGAGGAGGCTGCCTATGAGAAATGTCAATCAATACAGGAAAACAGCAATATTTTTGATAAACATTCAAAAGAAAGTCAAACTACTTCATTAATAACATAATTTCATATTATGTATTGGGCTTCCTGTAGTGTAATCAACTGAAAAAAGTTGTCTGACAAATGGATTTATACGTATGTACTGTGAGATGGTACATCAATTATATTTTCTGTACAGATTTGGCAGACACTTTTATATAAAATGACTTATAGTGCACTTACAGCCTACATTTTATCAGTTCATGAGTTCATACGTTCTCTGGGAATCGTCTATATGCTGGCATTAAAGGGGCTATGTGAAATAAAAACAAGACCTTCCCTGACTTCCTAGGTTGTCTATGAAAGCCTATAGACTGATGTTTATGTGAAGGAAAATCGTGAAATCCGAGAGCTCTCTGACCCCACATAGACATCAACACAATGACCATTTTCAAGGTCCAGAAAGGTAGTAAATGCATCATTTATATAGTCCATGCGACTCCATTGGTTCAACCTTAATGTTATGAAGCAACGAGAATACTTTGTGTATGCAAAAAATGAGTCTAAAACCATGCTGCGTTTCCACCCTTGGGCCAGAAGCTCTACAGCACGTCACTAAAACCCACCGTAACAAACCATAACTTTACCAACAAATGGAAGTTTTATCAGAAAACGAATCAGAAAGAAATCACTAGAAACTAGCAAAATAAAAATAAATAAAAACCATAATAAAAGTGGATGTGTGTTGGCAATTTTTGTTGTTTACCAAAATATTAAAATTTAAATATATATATATTTTTTTTTACCAGTTTTACAATGATAATTGATACATTGATCATAATTAATTAATTTGTTTCAAGATTGTACATTAGTCACAGAAATAAAGTGGTAATTGTCATTATTTCACATAAGAAAGAGGACATTATTCAGATGCGTCTGTTTCTGTTGATTTGTAGTCACATGGCAGTATGTTTGCATCACATTTAGAAATAATGATCATTTCTAAAAAAAAAAAAAAATCCAGCAAAAATAGGACTTGAGGAGCTTTAGCACTCTCTCCAGTGACTGTCACAGTACAGTTATATATTCAGTCAGAGAAACAGAGGAAACTCCCAAAAAACTGGAGTTTCTTTATTTTATGATATTTGCACAGCTAAATATGAATATGAGACAGATTGGTAAAGAGACTTTAAGCTTTGGAAAGACATATCATTCATGTCTGTGAGGTCAACAATTATGGAGTATTTTGAGTTGTTTTACACCGCCATGAGAAAAATAAAAAATCAGCAAAACACGAGAGCGTGTTCTTTGGATTCATAGGGTTAATGCTGATGTTAGCTGCCACTCTTCAAGCCTGAGCTGGCCCGCTTTGGACCAAGGTATTTGGTGGGTCAAAAACCCCTGGCTGATGACCCAGATGAAGTCTCGGAAGTGACAGTGGAAACGTTACTACTGGCTCTGAGGATTTAATTACGGTACCTAACAGCCGTAAGGGAACTATTGGCTAGCACGTTGAGGTCTGTGTGACCTCAAGGATATTCCTCTACAGACCATTACTGACCCACCATATTCAATGGATAATAATGCACACAGCATAACTTTAACCTTGCCATCTCCAGACTCTTTCATGTCTGTCACATGCTCAGTGTGAAACTGTTATTATCTGTAAAGGGAACAGGGTGCCAATGGTGGAATTAAATTATGGTGTTCTCTGGCAAATGCCAGTAGAGCTGCACAGTGCTAGGCTGTGACCATAGGTTCCACTAGAGGACAGCGGGCCCTCATGCCAGCCTCATGAAGTCTGTTTCTGACAATTTGGTCAGAAACATGCACAACAGTATCCGGCTGGAAGTCATTTTGTCCTGGCTGTGTTCCACCTGTTTCTCCTCATACAAAGGATTAGATACCAGTCCTGCTGTTGGGTTGTTGCCCTTCTATATCCCTGTCCAACTCTCCTTGTGTAACGGCCCGTCTCCCGGTATCTCCTCCATGCTCTTTAACCGGGCTTGGAGACACACCGTGGGCCCTATCTTGCACCCAGCGCAATTGACTTTGTACACCGGCGCATGTGTCATTCCTATTTTACACCCGCGCAAAGCGCGCTTTTCCCTCCACAGAAGCACGTCGCTAAACTAGTGAATGAACTTGCGCTCCCTGGGCGGTTCAGCGCAAAAAAGGAGGCGTGTTCCGGCGCAAAGAATCCCTGGTGCTATTTTGCTGTTCCATTAAACAATTGCGGCACTGACCAAAAAAAACCTAGTCTAAAGTCAGCGGCACGTTGCGCGTTGTTCATTATGCTATTTTAAGGGCACATGCTTGACCATAATGTATAGCGTGCACAACGCGCATACACTTTGCTCATGTAATCTACACAGATGCAACAGTTATTTTTGCAAATCATACATTGTTACACTAAAAAAATATTAACACATGAGATGACGGAAATCCTTGTGGTGTGCCACGAAGATGTGAAAAAATAGGCATAAATCTAGCTTACAAATTATTCAGGCTGTGAACCGCTCCTGGTGTGCGCCTGGTAAATACGCCATAATAATAGCAATCCATAATGGAACTTGCGCTGCTGCTTTTAAAGGGAATGTTGGATGCCGCTCTGATTGGTTTATTCACGTTACGCCCAAACCACACTCCGGGAAAATAGAAACAGCGCCGAGACCCGCCAACAAAGTTACTTGCGCTTCGTGCTTTGACACTTGCGTTTCAGATCGGTAAAATAGGGCCCCACATCTCCTTGCAACAGCATGTATGGATGTGCCCTCCTGGAGGAGCAGCATTGACTGTGCAACCTGATTGGGCTTCAGGTACTGCCTCATGCTAAAGAGAGTGACAAGGACCCACACAAAACACAAAGCTAGTGACAAATCATTCAGGAAGAATAATTGTCAATGGCCGCCACCTGCAAAATCTGTCTGTTCTCTCTAGTGCACCTGTTGTAATCTTATTCACCCCAAAGCAGGTGAAACTGATTCACAATCACATATGCTTCCCAATATATCTATGCTTCCTGGATATATTGACATCCCTGAAGTTTAAATGACCTGATGTGATAAGTACGTGGTCTAGCGGTGTTTCCTACAAGGATGAGGCCTGGGAGGCAGTGCCTCCTCAAAAAATAAAACAAGATATGAAAATTGATACCGCAACAATAAACAATGTAAACATTACAAAATGTGACATTAAAATATGTAGAAGTCACTAGTTTTTATAAAGTAACTTTGTCCAACAGCGACACCAGCAGGAAAAGTTACAGCAGGAGGCATGCCTCCGCTGTCCCCATTGACTTTTAACAGAGCTAATATTACTGTATGTGCGGGTAGTGTTGTGCGAGGTAATAGAAATGGATGGGCAAAAGTCACATGAAAGGAGGCAATGGCTCCATGGCACTATGATTGGATATGATCATTATGATTGGATATGATAGGTTTGTGAGTTAAATCCTGGCTCTTGTTTTCGTGCACATTCTGGAATCGGCATCAATAAAGACAAACATGGCGTTAATGGGAAGACTAATTAAACAACTCAGCCACTTTGATATCACCGCCTTATGTCAAAATCAAACTTGAAATGACTTGAAAACATGATGACAGCAGGGTTTTTTAATGAGCAATCAGTTTGGGGAAATTAAAGGTACATCTTTGTGTCTGTGATCAGTAAGTACAAGATTGATGACTGTGAACAATAAGATGACTATTAAAAAGAAAAGGTGAACATTAGTAACAAATAATATATATTATGTAAATGATAATGTACACGCCTCTTGTGTCACTAGCGGAAACAACTGGCTGTGTGTACATTATCACGCTTATTACATGGCTACTTATCTCAAGTAAATTAGATACAAAATATTATCTTCAGTTTAAATATTTTATTAGCTCTTGCACAAAGTTTCTTCGAAGAAAAACTTTTTTGATGTCAGCTGGAACTGATGGTATGGGGTTGCATTAATGCATGTGGCATAGGCAGCTTACACATCTGGAAAGACAACATCAATGCTGAAAGGTATATCCAAGTTCTAGAACAACATATGTTTCCATCCAGACGTCGTCTCTTTCAGGGAAAACCTTATATTTTCCAACATGACAATGCCAGACCACATACTGCATCAATTACAACATCCTGACTGCGTAGAAAATGATCCGGATACTGAAATGACCAGCCTGCAGTCACAATCTTTTATCCATAGAAAACATTTGGCGCATCATAAAGAGGAAGATGCGACAAAGAAGACTTAAGACAGTTGAGCAACTAGAAGCCTGTGTTAGACAAGAATGGGACAACATTCCTATTCCTAAACTTGAGCAACTTGTGTCCTCAGTCCCCAGATGTTTGCAGACTGATATAAAAAAGAGGGGGTGCTACACAGTGATGGTCAACCCTACTGACATGGCCTTGTCTCAACTTTTTTGAGATGTGTTGATACCATGAAATTTAAAATCAACTTATTTTTCCCTTAAAATTATACATTTTATCACTTTAAACATTTGCTATGTCATCTATGTTGTATTCTAAATATAAAATATTGAAATGTGAAACTTCCACATATTGAATTGTTTTTATTCACCATTTGTACAGTGTCCAGTTTTTATTTGTTTTATTTATTTTTTTAATCAGGTTTGTATTTCCACTAATTGAATATAGTGGTATTTCCTATTTACACCATGTAAAAGTAGCAGTTATTTGCAAAATCTGTAAATAGTAATTTACACAATCCAATAGTAAATGCAGTTTATACTTTATTTATTTTGACAGACACATGCTATTTGCACCTCATTATTGCTGTATATTAACAGGATTTAATAATAACATCGACTGTAAATGATTACATTTATAAAAATTATTAAATGGATGCCGCCTTAATGGGACAATAAAAGCCCTCCCTACACCTACCACTAACCCTACCCAATAAATGCTTTTATCATTTTTAAACATTTCGTTAGGCACTTTATTTCCATCCAAGTAAATGATGTGATATGTAACGAGAAAAGGGAGAAGAGCGAGCTTGGTAAAAGGTAGATTTGAACCTGGGTCGATCGCATCTAAGCCTTACGCTTTATTGACTACACTACAGAAGGCATTGAAAAATACTTGTCTTTTTTAATCTTGTTTGGACCAACCAGGCATTGTTAGGCGGAGCTAACAAGTCATGCTATTTGCACTTGGTGATTTTTAAAAGGGTTGTGTAATGACATCATGTGTGGAGACTGGAAGTGAAGAATAAACAAGATGAATGAATGAAGTTCACCTGTCTCGTGTGCTTTATTGCTTCTTAAAGAGCATATTGCAGGTTAGAGACTCCAGTGAGTCAGTGTATAGAAAAATAATGTAGGACATAGATTATCTTTAAAATATTCTTGTAAATACGCTAATAAGGCTTTTTGAGTCGTTTTTGTGAGAAAATTTTACTTCCGCATCTAAAAATGCCCAAACCGGAAGTGATATAACGAGAGGGAGTGCGGTGACTTTCAACCAAAGGAAAACAATGGATCGCAATAACAGCTTTCAAGCGCCACCAGCTGGCCATTTTCAGAAGAGCACCAGGTGTTTAGCTGGCTAAAACATGCTTTGGTGGACACACGATAATTTAATATTTATTGCTAGTCATATGGCCAATTAGTCTCTTCAACATTTATGCAAAATCCTGGAGCCAAACCTGAGAAAGAAGTCCAGAAGAGTCCACAGCATTCCTGGTCACGTCATTTTCAGTTGTAACTCATGGGCGGGGAATATGCTAATTATGAAGGAGCATGCACGCGCTTCTTATTTACGCATGTTTGGAATTCACTAATATACACACGTTTAACTAACGAATCCATGGTATACGAAGCGTTTGTGAATCTGGAGGAGAGTTTCCGTAAAGGTCCATTTTACGTGCAAATTACTCAGAATTTACTCATATATTTACGAAAGTTTCATGAATGAGGCCCTATGTCTTTTGAATTAAAGTGCACAGTGAACTCCGTTGCCTTGAAACTCATGCTGGCGCCAGCTGTTCTTGCCTGCCAAAATGGCGTCGTAAACAGAATGGGTCACGTGACCTCAGGAGCTCTATGCCCTTTTCATATGGCATTTTCATACAATGTTATATATTTATCTCAATTTTTTTTTACCTGCATTATGCTCAAGTTCACTTAACAGCCACCAGTGTCACTGATAACAAGGGAACACATATTCACTATTAGCTATGACTTTTTCCCCAATAAGCTTTTAATTTACTGCTTATTAATAGTTAGTAAGGTAGTTATGGCATTATGTAGGATTAAGATATATAGAATATGGTTATGCCGAATAAAGCATTAATATGTGCTGTATAAGTAATAATAAACAGTTAATATGCAAGCTAATAAGCAACTATTTTAAAGTGAGAATTGTTTCCCATACTAAAGCGTTACCTAAAAATAAACACTAACACTTCTTGTGGTTATAATACTTGTGTCTAAAAACTGTTTATTTTAATGTTTGTCAGCATTTTTTTTTTCGTTTTTGCAAAAATAAATAAATAAAATGTATGTCCTGTGGTTTATTCCACAGAGGGTTGTGGTGTCCATCATAAGAAGCGACAACCAACTTCTGATTCATTAGTTCTCTTGTCACAGACTGAGCAACTCAAGCAGGGGCCATTAACTGGAACCAAACGCTTAAATAGTTCATTTAGAACACATTTAAAGTCCACAACATAATGTTCTGTATTTCATGAATCACTTAAAAATGGATAAAGCACCTAGAAATGGAAAATGCTTTTAATGATTTGCTTTCTTTGAAACATTTTAAGACACATTTGCATTATGAAATCACTTATCTTGATAAATGAAATTTAAGACACATTTCCCTATATGAAGTAATCAATCCCGGGGTAAATCTAGTTAGTATAAAACAAAGTTAGTACTACGGCACAACACACGAATGGGCAAAATGTACCTAAGAGAGTGAGAAAATGTATTTTGTAATTAAGTACAATTCAAAAGAGTGC
This sequence comes from Pseudorasbora parva, assembly GCF_024679245.1. Classification (NCBI taxonomy): domain Eukaryota; kingdom Metazoa; phylum Chordata; class Actinopteri; order Cypriniformes; family Gobionidae; genus Pseudorasbora; species Pseudorasbora parva. The sequence goes on from NC_090178.1 coordinate 48,347,257, forward strand.
ATCTGTAGAGGATAGCAAACTTAAAATGCCCCTTCAAGATAGGGGATGCCATTACATTGAAATCTAAAGGATCTGCTCGGGAATAATAACTTCACCCAAGTGCATTATATATCAACACTTGTGAAGAGATGGCTGAGAAATAGCAGCTGTTGGAAATAATGCAATCCATTCTGTATTGCTTCGGGATACTACCGGGTCCTAAATGAAGCATGTCTTCTATTAGACCCCTAAAGAAACAAACTAATAGCCTGCAAAGCCTTGCCATTTGTAATATGACTATAACTCGCATGATTCATTAAGCAGAAATGGAAAATGATAGGATAGTCTGATTAAAAAAAGGACCTTGGGGAAATTAGCACTAAATTTATTCTAAAAATCTGAAAGCAGACAAAAAAAAAAAAAATCTTCTCCATTTGTGAATTGTGTTTGCCAATCTTATTTGACTGCATTGACTGTCACACTGTATAGGATTTATATTACAAAATTATCTCCTTCATAATTAAATCAATTGTAAATCTATTTATCATTTAACTATCATCGTTTGACTATTGTATGATTCTAATTACAAACAATTGAAAACAGAGTTTGGAACAACCAGACATTGTGCAAAATGAAAACCTAAAATTATGACAAAAATTGTCTAAAGTAGATTTTAGAAGTGTGAACTTAACAATATGTTGCTAACAAAAGCTGTTAACTTTCTCAACCTTAACTCAGCTGTCATGTGGTGCAGATGTCTTTTTTTTTTTTACATAATATTTGTAGACCATACCTTTTAAAGTGAAATGTCCAGCTGAAAGTGAGTTTAATTTCCACCAAACAATGAACATGACTGTGCCAACATTTTATTACATTGGTTGTTGTATGTATTACAGTAGTTCAGAAATTAAATTTAGAGAGCAGATTTGAGTTAAAGGTGCAGTGTGTAATATTTATGAGGATCTACACTGTAGAAAAATAAATAGTTGAGAAAACGTAAAATTGCAACTTAATGCAGTAAGACTTTTGCAACCTGTCCTCCAAAAAAAATACGACTCTATAGGTCGTTTTTCAAGCACCTTATTACGACCTATATTTACGTTTTAAAGTCTGCGCCCTCTAGCTGGCGTAAAAATGATGACAGTGTCGCGTTACGTCTGACATGAAATGACGTTTGACTGTCGTTACCAATCAAAATGCGTGTTCATTTTAATGCAATGTCTGGACTTTTTACCACCATTTGTCATATTTCCATTTAGCAAAAATGTTTTTTTTTTAATTTACAACTACACCCACCCCATCCCTAAACCTATCCAGTGATTTATAGTCACACACACTTTATGAGCACACGTGTTCACTGGGATCAAACTCACGATCGCATGATCATATGTTGATGAATAGTGCAATGCTTTACCAACTGAGCTATGTAAAACCTGAAATATTAAACAGATAAAAGGGAAAAATGCTTTTAAATGAAAGTGTCCCGCTGTCAATAGGAGCTTTAGAACTTTAGAACACGATCCTGTTGTCGAAAATTTTTTCAAATGTCTTTAAGACAAAGCACAGACCAACAGGTCACTCATTCATAAATAATATATATTCACACAAATGCTTACTTTCTTAGACTCTAAAGAGTTTTACTATTTAAGGCTTATCTATATGAGAGTGCAGTGTTTCATTGTAAAAGAGCTTGAAATCTGTTTTACTGTAATTAAAAACATCAAAAAACGTATCCACAACACCGCAAGGCAGTTTTCATACAGTGTAGTGAGTAAAACTGTCAATTTAAACATCCCGTACAAAACTTCAATGCTTTAAAAAAAAAAAAAAAAAAAAAAACATTAAAATAACTGGAAACACTGGTCCAACCATGCCTCATGCACAGCCATCCAGACCCTGGCTCCATGAACACATTCTGAATCGGCTTCCAGTACAACAGCAAAGTTCTGGAACATTGGTGATGTTGTGTGGGTGTTATCTTCCAACACATAGAAAATGTCAACAGAGGCACATTTTGTCCCATCTTCAGTTTCCTGTGACACAAACACAATAAGAATATATTGTAACAGTGTCATGAACTGTACAAGGTTCTAGTGGTTGTAGTTTTCATCCTCACCACCAGGGGGTCCTAGAGTGCTCCCTTGGTATGGTTAAAAGATGAGGAAATAGTAGAGTAAGATAGAAGACAGCATGGTGTGCTTTGTGTTCCTTCTTGGCCTTGAAACATCCTTGTTGGGAAACCTAGTTGTTTGATGCTCAATTGTAAGTAATGTTTGATTATAACCACTGAATGATGTATATTGAATAACTTTATTTCATACTTAATGTTATATGTGAAATTTAGTCATGAGGTAACTGTTATTATGCCTTGAGATTGTCGTGAACCCCATTTTAAGTGGGTTGATTGAATGAATGTTTGTATTTTCTTTTATAGAAGGATTCTTGATTATGGGCATTATTTCCGTGTTCATCACCATGTGCTATGGGAATAATGTGGATGGGCTATCATTGAGGAAGAGACTGATGTGCCAAGGCATATGGGACATTTCTTGCAATACATGTCTGAGCTTTAAGCTTCAAGTATAATCCTTAAGTATTTTCCTGCGGACGAGACTTTCTGTGATTTCTGTTTTGGGTTATTGATTGATTTGTTTTTGTTTTGTTTGTTTGTTGTTTATTTAATTATTTGGAGAAGGTCTGTTCCAATAGGGGTTATTCAAGTATTGTGTAAAAAGGGTCCATTGTCGTGTATTTGTACATCAAATGAACTTAATCAGCAAACGAGTTTGGAAAAGGAACTCTTTATTGATATAACCATGTGTGAAGTAATACAGTTGACTCCTCCTTCAAAATTTGTGTAGCTGTTTTCTTTGTTAGAGAGACAGAGGATCAGTTATAATATTTTAGTTTAGAATTTAATTTGCTAGAGTCAAAAATAGGGGAGGACGGGGGTTAATGTTTTAAGACTATGAACAAACTATGTGTTAATTGTATGCACTAATTTAAAACTTTGTATTGGTTAATGTGCAATCCTTCACTAAAAGTGGACATAATATGACCTGTAATATGATATGTTATAATATGACAGATAACACAAAGAATGACATGACCAAGTAAATAAGCAGAAAACACCAAATCTGGAGCAAGTTTAAACTAGGAGTGTCCAATCCTGTTCTATGGGTCACTACTGTGCTGATGAGTTTAGCTTAATCTCCAGTTAAACATATCTGAACCAGATAGTCAAGAAAGTTTACTATAAACTTTCAGGTAGGTTGGAGCCATAGGAGAGCTTCTACTGTTGAAGCCCATCCGCTTCAAGGTTGTGGCTTCACAAATGCTTTGCTGCATACCTCGGTTGTAACGAGTGGTTATTTCAGTCAAAGTTGCTCTTCTATCAGCTTGAATCAGTCGGCCCATTCTCCTCTGACCTCGAGCATCAACAAGGAATTTTCGCCCACAGGACTGCTGCATACTGGATGTTTTTCCCTTTTCACACTATATCTTTGTAAATCCTAGAAATGGTTGTGTGTGAAAATCCCAGTAACTGAGCAGATTGTGAAATACTCAGACCGGCCCGTCTGGCACCAACAACCATGCCATGCTCAAAATGGCTTAAATCACCTTTCTTTCTAAATAAACTGTCAGCATTTTTTTATCAACCTAGTTTTTCATATGTGTGTAACTATGTGTGGTCTATGATTTAATAAATATATAATAATAATTCCTCTGTGCTCAGATTAAATCAAGGGCCATTCTATACTATTAACTGAGGTTACATGTTTAACTCACATCGGTTTACCTTATGGCAACATGTATACTTCCTGATAAATGGATGCAGGTAATGTTCTAGAGTCCACTGAACGACTGAATTCAGAAGAATGAGGGGAAAGGATGATTAAATACAGAGGCATCAATTCTGCATATTCTTGAGATGGAGTGAGCTGGACCTCTGTGGGACTAATTGTCAGGCCTCCTGCCTTCTGGGCCATTTGTCTGGAGGATAATTGCCCTCTGCTTTGCCATCGTTCACCTTGCAGCTGTACAACTCCCTGTGCAGGATGAGAAATACTGCAAAGTGTGTGTGTGTGTGTGTGTGTGTGTGTGTGTGTGTGTGTCCACCTGCGCAGTGCAGGAGTTTGTTCATTCATCACAGCACATTAAAGCTGCTCCTCTGGTGGTCTTTGCTGTGGGGTCTTCTGAAAGCCATACATCGCCCGTCATGTGTACTCTTTGTTAGCTGGAACATAATTTGTTAATTACCCAGTGTGGGCTGTCAATGCTGGCCATATATCACTGGCCTCTGCTGTAAACACCATACGGTCTGATATAGTGAAAGATAACCTTTCACCTGTCTCCTCTCTCCTCTTCAAGGGTAAACCAAACCCCAAACACTCTCTGACTTCTATGTGTGCTTTAATAACTATAATAATAATACTTACCTGCAAAATATTGACCAAAAAGCTGTGTTGATAACTATTTATTTAATGATACACATCTGCCATCTCAATTAAAGAAATATAAAACCCGGTCTTAAAGCACTATGGAAGACAATATAATAATCAACCAACATTTGTAAGTGTGTGTAATAATATATATATATATATATATATATATATATATATATATATATATATATATATATATATATATATATATATATATATATATATATATACTTACTGAAGTATAATATACTTACTTTATTCACTTAATTTATTCACTCATTTTCACAGCTTAAGATCCAGCCTTAATTATTTGTTTAACTGTTTATTTAATTTTAATTATTATTATTTTAATACAGCAAACGAGGTAGTTCTTGCAATGATTCATGGGTAGATGACATTTATGAGACAATGGCTTTCTCATTATGGCAATTGTTTTTCATCTGTGTAACCTCTGACCTTTCTTTAGCACAGCTGTGCTTAATTCCTATAATTTATGTATGAATATTCAGGTCACATTAAAAACATGTTTCTGAGACATTATTTTAGTGAAATAATAAAATAAGACTTATCTTCTTATGGCTCATTATACTGTATGTTTCCACCTGCATTTCAATAATCCAATGATACAACAATACAATGCCCTCATAAATGATTAAATGTTACTATATGTATATTTCACAAAACCTAAATCACCATGTTTCTATGCTAAATGTTTTATGTATGCTAAATGCAAAAGTAGCATTTGACCACTTCCTGACTGTATAATTTCATTGACTTCAGTTTAGGTTTTAGACCCTGTTAAAGAGGTTAATTGAAGTATAAATCCAATGTGATATAACTGGCAGTGTCGTGGGAAATGGTTAATCCAACTCTGTCTGACGCACACACCGCTAGCCTAGCTTAGCACACTGGAGATAAACGGCTAGACTACTACTCAATAAGTGAGAAAATAACACCAACATTTTCTTATTTACATGTTGTGATGTGTATAGTTATATTGTGTACTAAGACCTAGGGAAAAGGAAAAGTAGCTATTTTTTCTAGACCAACATGGCTAAGAACTATACTCTCATTCCTGGGGAATGATTTATGAACTTTTCTGCAATACCATAGGTGCAATTATATTACACAGCGCCTGAACGCTTCAATATTTTATTCAGAATACAACATAGATGACATATCAAATGTTAAAACTTAGAAAAAATTAAATTTTATGGGGGAAATAAGTTGATTTTAAATTTCATGGCATCAACACATCTCCAGAAAGTTGTGACAAGGCCATGTTTGCCACTGTCTGGCATCCCCTCCACTTTTTCTGCAAACATATGGTGACTGAGGAGGCAAGTTGCTCAAGTTTTACTCTCTATTCCAATTGGTCTCTGGAATGGCCAGTCTGCTGTAAACAAAGCAGACTTTATTTCATCTATTGGGACTCATTCTCAGCTTAGCCTCATGGCCCTAATTGAGACCTGGATCAAACCAGAGGACACTACCACTCCTGCAGCCCTCTCAACCAATTATACTTTTTCACACACTCCTCGGCCTATTGGGAGGGGTGGGGGTACTGGTTTGCTTATCTCAAATGATTGAAAATTTGATCCCTTACCATCTCTATCGGCCAGTTCATTTGAATCACACTCAATCACTATTGCTCACCCTGTTAAAATCCATGTGGTAGTGGTCTATCGTCCTCCAGGTCACCTTGGTAACTTTGTGGAGGAGTTGGATCTGTTACTTTCTAGCTTCCCTGAGGATGGCACTCCACTGATTCTGCTTGGTGACTTCAACATCCATCTTGATAAACACCTAGCCACAGACTTCAGCACTCTACTGACTTCATTTGACCTTAAGTTAGTATCTACTACGGCTACTCACAAATCAGGTAACCAATTAGACCTCGTCTACACAAGCAACTGCTCCACGCACAGCACAGCACTTTAGTTACTCCATTACACACCTCAGACCACTTTCTCAACACTCTTAACATCATACTGACTCCTGATACAACACGCACTCATACACAGATTAGCTTTCTCGCCTATCCACTATGGTTTCATCTTCACTCCCTTCACCTGCTCAGTTCTCAGCACTGGACGCTAACAGTGCTACTGACACTCTTTGCTCCACTCTAATATCCTCCTTAGACAGTTTTTGCCCCCTTTCATCCAGACCATCTGCCCCCTGGCTGTCTGATGTTCTCCGTGAACATCACTCTGGACTCAGGGCGGCAGACAGGAAATGCCGGAAATCTAAAAACTATACTGACCTTACCTTGTATCAGTCTCTTCTCTCTTCTTTATCTACAAATGTCTCCAATGCTAAAACAACATACTACCACAACAAAATCAACAATTGCTCTGACTCTCGCACACTCTTTAAAACATTCTCCTCTCTCCTTTGTCCTCCTCCTCCCCCTCCTTCATCAACTCTTACAGCTGATGACTTTGCATCATTTTTCACAAACAAAACATCTCTCATCAGCAACCACTTCCCCTCACCACAAACTGACACGCACATCTCAACAACTAACACGAACACGCGTCCATCCTTCTCTCCGCTCTCCGAGGCAGATGTTTCTAAACTCATCCTTTCCAATCACCCCACTACCTGTCCACTTGATCCTATACCCACTCACCTCCTTCAGGCCATTTCTTCTTCAATCACTCCTGCACTCACTCACATTGTCAACACTTCTCTTCACACGGGAACCTTTCCCACAGCATTTAAGCAGGCTCGGGTAACCCCACTGCTTAAGAAACCCTCTCTGAATCCAGCACTTTTAGAAAACGACAGACCGGTATCCCTTCTGCCTTTCATTGCAAAGACACTTGAGCGAGTTGTGTTCAATCAACTCTGTTTTTTGAACAGAACAACCTCCTAGACAACAACCAATCCGGCTTCAAAAGTGGCCATTCGACTGAGACTGCCTTGCTCTCGGTAACTGAGGCACTGAGACTGGCAAAAGCAGCTTCCAAATCCTCAGTGCTCATTCTGCTGGATCTGTCTGCTGCTTTTAACACAGTTAACCACCAGATCCTCCTGTCAACACTTAAGAAGACGGGGATCTCAAGAACTGCTCTCCAGTGGTTCAGGTCTTACCTCTTTGGTAGGTCCTACAGGGTGTCATGGAGAGGTGAAGTGTCTAAGTTACATCATTTAGCTACTGGGGTTCCACAGGGCTCAGTCCTTGGACCACATCTCTTCTCTATCTACATGTCACCATTAGGCTCTGTCATTCAGAAACACAGCTTCTCCTATCACTGCTATGCTGATGACACTCAACTCTACTTCTCATTTTAACCCGATGATCCTACAGTCAGTGTTCGTATCACTGCCTGTCTGACAGACATTTCTGATTGGATGAAGGAGCATCACCTTCAACTCAATCTTGCAAAGACATAATTATTTGTTTTCTCAACCAACCCAGCACTTCATCAAAACTTCTCCAGCTTGGTTCATCAACTATAACTCCATCCAGGACAGCCAGGAACCTTGGAGTTGTGATTGATGACCAGTTAAACTTCACTGACCACATTACTGCAACAGCCCGGTCCTGCAGATTTGCTTTATACAACATTATAAAGATTAGACCCTTCCTATCAGAACAGGATGCACAACTCCTGGTTCAAGCTCTTGTTCTCTCCAGACTGGACTATTGTAATGCTCTTCTGGCTGGGCTTCCAGCATGCACTATCAAACCCTTGCAGCTGATCCAGAATGCAGCGGCGAGAGTGGTCTTTAATGAGCCGAAGAGAGCTCATGTTACGCCTCTCTTCATCAGACTGCACTGGTTGCCAATGGCTGCTCGCATCAAATTCAAGGCACTGGTTCTTGCCTACAAAACAACCACTGGCTCTGCACCAATATACCTAAACTCGCTTGTTCAGACTTACACACCCTCCAGAAGCTTGCGTTCTGCGAGTGAGCGACGCCTCGTGGTTCCATCCCAAAGAGGCATGAAATCGCTCTCACGGACATTTTCCTGGACCGTTCCCACCTGGTGGAATGACCTGCCGATCTCAATTCGTGCTGCCGAGTCTGTAGCCATTTTTAAAAAAACATCTTAAAAAAACATCACCTCATCTATCCATTCATTTTTGTTTGTTTTTCCAAAAAAAAAAAAAAATGGTGTACTGTGCTAATTAACTGAGACTTCTTACAGCTCTTACAGGTTGTTGGCCTTGTTTGTTTTGTTGCTTCTATTGCTCTCCCCTTTTTTATAAGTCGCTTTGGATAAAAGCGTCTGCTAAATGATTAAATGTAAATGTAAGTTTAGAAATAGTAATGTTGTCCCATTCTTGTCTTATACAGGCTTCTAGTTGCTCAACTTAACAGAAAGGGAATGTACCACATACCGGAGTGACACAGTGAATGGAATACTGACCGCTGATTGGACAAGACATGCAGAATTTATACAGCTGGCGGCAGGAGAATGTTGATTTGCATGAGCATGTGTAAAAATTAGAGCCGTCTATTTTACTGGATAATTTAGTGCAATTATGGAGAAAGTAAAACTTTTCATCCACTATCTGGTTGGGTCAGACAAAATTACTAAAGAACCCAATTGAATCTGATAAGTAGGAATGTGGCATTCAAATGGCTCAAATAGCATGTGTGTTGCTCGGATACGCACCACTGCAAAACTACATTTTGCAGTGGCTTTTTAACTTTTTTTTTTTGTTTGTTTTGCACTTCCCGGCCACCGTAGAGTATAGCCTAAAAAAATAACCCACTCTTACACACACACGCGCACGCTTACACGCACCCTCGTGTCTCTCACACCCCAGTCAGACCAATTGCGGCAATGCATGCATCACATATGCCTATTATGTAGCCACACAACAATAATTTAAGCATGCATTCACTGTATGCTGTTATGACGGGATTGTTTGAACGTATGCTTCACCTAAAATGCACCGCCGCAATGCAAGTGATGCAAGCCAAATGCAGCGTTCTATTGAAAATTAATGTATGTATTTCCACCGTACCAAACTGCAATGAAACCACTGGGGTGTCACTCTTCCTGACGCATGCGCGCACACACAACTTAGGTTTTTGTGAATTGTGGGGACTTTCCCTAGGCGAAATGGATTTATCACTGTACAAACTGTACATTCTATCCCTCTACACTGCCCCTGCCCCTAAACCTACACTGCAAAAATGCTCTTCTTATTTAGTACTTTTTTTCTTGTTTGTAGTCTAAATATCTAACAATTTTAGAATCAAGATGCTTTTACTACATAAGTTAAATGATTTAAGATATTTGTGCTTGTTTTCTGGGGGAAAATATCAGTAAGTTTTTGCTTTAAACAAGCAACATTATCTGCCAAGATTCAAGAAACAAGATTTCAATCAGAAATAATATTATTTTTATCACCCCATTCGCAGATAATTTTGCTTGTTTTAAGCAAAAACGCACTTTCCCCAGAAAACAAGCAAAATATCTTATGTAATTTTACATATCTAGTAAAAGCATCTTGATTCAAGAATTTTTAGATATTTACTTATCTAGTAAATGCATCTTAATTTAAGAACTGTTAGATATTTAGACTAGAAACAAGACAAAATTGCTAAGTAAGAAGAGCATTTTTTGCAGTGTACCCAACACAGGAAACAGTCTGTATTTGTACATTTTCAAAAAAAAAAAACATTATTTAGTATGTTTGTCCTTCCTGTTGGGCTTGATATTTTATATTAATTTATTTTTGTTGTATTAAGAAGACAACACTAAGGCCAAACGGCTTTTACAATTTAAGTTTCTATTCATAGTTTTTAATGTTTTACAGTAAGTTGACTAAACTGTTGGCACTGCCACATATAAACATTGGTTAAAAATTGCAATAAATAGGCTTAGTTTTGGAGCCACATGTGGAGTTGGAATCAATACCTCTGTGTTTTTTATTTTATTTTATAAAAGCCAAATGCTTGATATTTTTACAACCACCTCATTTTTTTTTGGTTGTTTAAAAACACATCAAAAAATGTATCTGATTAATCGATCAATCGATCGATTAAGTGCTGGATTAATCGATTACAAAAATAATCAATAGCTGCAGCCCTATTTTCCACTTTGCCACAGTCCATTTTAAATGAGCCTTGGCCCAGAGAAAACGCCTGCACTTCTGCATAATATTTATGGCTTATTTTTTGACCTATAGAGTTTTAGGCGGCACCGGCGAATGACACGGTGTGTGTTCACCGAAAATGTTTTCTGGAAGTATTCCTGAGCCCATGTTGTGATTCCATTACAGTATCATTCCTGTATGTGATGCAGTGCCGTCTAAGGGCCTGACATCTTAGCGATCTTAGCGATGAACACGTTAATATATAAATATAGATGTTAGCTAGTCCCCTTGTGCAATGATGTAGCTTATAAATTCTAGTTTTCATTTTTTATATTCAGTTCAGACCTTTATTTTGAAATAGCGATGAACACAGAAAAATAAAACAAAGATTGGTAGACAACCAATTTGTTTTCATGCCATGTTCAAAGTTCAAAATATAACATACAGTCAATATTTGCAGATTAAAAAAAAAAAAACAATTCTGAAAAATATTTTAAATATAAAGGACTTTTTTAATTTTATTTTACTTGCCATGTGATGCAGCAGTGAGCTATAATGCACATTCATGTTATATTTATTAGAGGCTGAATTCAAATACTGCCAAACTGCTTATACTTCTGAATAGGATGTGTATTTAAAATATATGAAAATTATGGGGGAAAAAAATGGTTTAGATCACTTAAACCATATGTAAATGGTCAGCATATATGGTCAGCTTATATGGTCAGTAATGGAGCTAGGGTTTAATCTAGTGAAAAAGTTTGGTACTGCGCCCACACAAAATCTCGCTGAAAGCTAATTTTTTGATATATCAACCTAAAACGTGGAACAAAACTTATATATATATATATATATATATATATATATATATATATATATATATATATAGCACATTTCATACACGATGGCAATTCAAAGTGCTTTACAGAGAAAGGAATTAAAATAGGGATACAAATGCATTACATTTACATTTAATCATTTAGCAGACGCTTTTAACCAAAGCGACTTACAAAAAAGCAATCAGTCGGTTATACAGTGCTGAGAGCTCATTCAGTAAATGCACAGCTAAACAGATGTGTTTTGAGTCTGGATTTGAATGTGGCTACTGTTGGAGCACATCTGATCTGTTCAGGAAGCTGGTTCCAACTGCGGCTGGCATAATAGCTAAAAGCAGACTCTCCTTGCTTTGAGTGAACTCTTGGTAATCATAACTGATTTGATCCTGCTGATCTGAGTGATCTGTTGGGTTTGTATTACTACTGTAAGTAGTAGTACTTTAAAATCGATCCTAGATGTAACTGGAAGCCAGTGTAAAGACCTGAGGACTGCTGTGATATGGTCATATTTTCTGGTTCTGCTCACAATCCTGGCAGCAGCGTTCTGTATGAGCTGCAGCTGTCTAATGGTCTTTTTGGGAAGGCCGGTGAGAAGGCCATTACAATAGTCCACCCTACTGGTGATGAAAGCATGAACAAGTTTCTCTAAGTCTTGCCTGGAAACAAAACATCTAATTCTTGCAATATTTTTCCGATGATAGTATGCTGATTTAGTTATTGTTTTGACATGACTACTGAAACTCAGGTCTGACTCCAAAATTACTCCAAGATTCCTGACCTTATTTTTTGTTATCAGGCCTTTAGCCTCAAGATATGCGTTCACCTTGAGAATTTCATCTTTGTTTCCAAATGTAGTGATTTCGGTTTTGTCTTTGTTTAACTGAAGATAGTTTTGGCACATCCAGTTGTTAACTTCATCAATGCATTTGCACAGGGAGTCAATGGGGCTGTAGTCATTAGGTGACAGTGCTAAGTAGAGCTGGGTGTCGTCAGCATAGCTGTGGTAAGCAATATTGTTCTTTTTCATTATTTGGCTCAGTGGCAGCATATACAGGTTAAACAGGAGTGGTGCTAGAATTGACCCTTGTGGGACTCTGCATGTCATGGATGTCCACTCAGACTTATGGTCACCTATACTCACATAATAGCCTCTCCCTTCTAAGTATGACCTGAACCATTTGAGGACCATCCCAGAAAGCCCAACCCAGTTTTCCAGCCTGTCTAGAAGTATGGTGTGGTCAACAGTGTCGAATGCAGCACTGAGATCGAGTAGAACCAGAATTGATGTTTTGCCTGTAACAGTATTTAAGCGAATATCATTTATAATCTTTATGAGCGCTGTCTCTGTGCTGTGATGCGGTCGGAAACCAGATTGAAAATTGTCAAAGAATCCGTTTGAGTTTAAGAATTTGTTCAGCTGACTGAAAACAACTTTTTCAACGATCTTGCCTATGAAGGGGAGATTTGAGATTGGTCTGTAGTTGCTCAGTATGGAGTTATCCAGATTTCTCTTTTTCAGAAGAGGCTTAACTATTGCAGTTTTAATGGCGATTGGAAAAGTCCCATAGAGAAGTGAGGAGTTCACCACTTCTAGGAGATCTGCTTCTAACCAGTTAAACACACTTCTGAAAAGAAGTGGGGAGCGTGTCAAGGGCGCAGGTTGATGTTTTTAGGTGCTGTTCTGTGTCTTCTAAAATTTTACCGTCAATTTTTTCAAAATCATACATAGTAATTTTCCGAGGGTTTGGTCTGATCTGTCTGACCCCAGAGCAACTCAAGGATGTGCTGATCGCCTTTCTGATATTTTTGATTTTCACTGAGAAGAAGGAAGAAACTCGCTGTATTTGCTGTCTGAGAGCATTTCTCTTGGAATGTGACTCGGGGGGGTTTGTTACGCCGGCTTCACACTTCACGCGTAAGCAGGGCGTAAGATGCGCGTATTTCTTTCGGCACTCATGTTAACAGATGAGTGCATTCACACCGGCAGCGCAGCGGCGCGTATCAGGAGCAGAGCAGAAGCGTCAGTGCCGCGATCGTTTCGGCGCCAGGTCTATTTTTGACGCGCTGCTCATGATGAATTAAAGCCACAGAATATTGTTCTGATCAAAATTAACCTGGTTAACATGAAAAATAACACATTTAACCATTAAATAATTTAGTGAAGTGTTCCGTGTGTTTCTCAGTCACCATATGACATCCGGCGCTGTGGAAAAAAAAAGTTATACGCAAAAACCAAAGTCACTGCCATAAGTTTTTGCCTGAACTACAAAAACTAATTTTAAATAATGTATGCCAGTTTAGCTTAAATTAAATATGAATTAAATTATGTATATATTATAACTATATGGTGGCATAAAAACAGAAATGATAAACAAAAGCATTTGGTGTCACAGGCAGTGTTCTTCAGAGTGCACCTGGAAAGACAGAAATGGACGACACTTGTCTCATCGTGGAGGTTGAGAAGCACACAGTTCTCTATGATCCACACAATTTGCTTTATAAAGACTTGCAAGTGAATGAAAAATCATGGGAAGAAGTTGGTGAGTGTGAGCGGCTCTTGGTGCTGATGGCAAGTCATTTTAAGGTGTTTTTGACAATCTTTTGTTGTTTTACGAACGAAAAACTAAATATGGATAGGTAAATAGAATGTACACACATTAATATAGTGCACATACAGTATAGACATGTAGATAGACTATGATGTGCGTTATTTTGTCATTTTTAAACATTTTTAGATAATTTGCTCATTTAGCCTACAATATATCATTAAGAAGTTTCCTCTTAGTTATTGCAGTCATTTATGAATTATCTTTAAGAGGTTTATGATGGGTAATGCATGTAAATTTGATCCCTATCCAATATTTCAAGACAATTTCCTGAAGTTTCTTTTTTTAGCAGTGTGCTTTTCATGGACATATAGTGCGATGGCCTTTCTTCTATCAAAAACTTGCACTAAACAAAATAAAAAACATCAGAAACAAGTGAAACAATTTTTAAAAATAAAATTAGCTTCATGATAAATCTTTGCTTTATTTCCATTTCAAATACATTAAAGAGAAATGCAAACTTATCCATTATAGAGTACTCTGTACACAACTGCGCGTGACAAACGCTGCCTGTGTGAAAGCAAAAAGTGCGCACGCTGCTAATGTTTTACACACGCGCTGCTTCGGCGCTGCCTACGCCCTGCTTACATGTGCAGTGTGAAGCCAGCGTTAGTCTTTCTACAGTAGCAAAAAGAGTGCGCGTGTTGTTTATGTGTCTGTTTATAATATTTGAGAAGAAGGTCTGTCTAGCTTTGCCTAATTCAACATTGAAATCATGAAGGCTGTCTTTATAGATGTTATAATGGACTACAAGTTTTGTCTTCCACCACTTTCGTTCAGATTTTCTGCATTGTCTTTTCATTATTTGAACCGCTGTTGAGTTTCTCCATGGTGCCTTTTGTTTGCCACTCGTTTTCCTGACTTTCAGAGGAGCAATATCATCAATTACACTCTTAACTCTTGAGTTAAAGGAGTCAAGGAGAAAATCAACAGAGTGTATATATATATATATATATATATATATATATATATATATATATATATATATATATATATATATATATATATATATATATATATATATATTAGCTTTGATTGTCTTGTAGTATTATTATAATATTATTATTATAAAATATATATTTTTACATTTTCATAAATTTAAACTTTTATAACACTTTTTTTTCTGTTTTACTTTCCTAATTTATTTGACTTCTACAATAATCTGCCCTGTGTCTTCTTTAAAATGAGACCAACCTGAGGTCTATATTTCAAAGCATTCTTGAACAGCCATTTAAGTCTGTATAGTGCATTTTCATGTCTATGCGAAAAAAGGGTTAGTTATTTAAACCTGTTTTTCTCAAAATTCTGTTCCTAAAAATCATAGCAATCAGCCAACTTCAGATAACCATAACTTTTGTTTCAGACAAGCCATTAAATAATAAATAAGTAAACTATATTTAAAAAGGCCTTTACCCCAGCTTTCATTTGGTATCAAAAACTGTAAAAGGTAAAATTTCACCATGTGATAGGTTTTTCGTAGATCACATCACATATGTGTGGTGACACTCATATGTTATTTATATGTTATTATGTCAAGATATTATGTCAGTTCCTGAGTAAAAGAGCTATGCTGATCACTTGTGTTCCTGGATTTTATTATAAAATTGCTAACTTAACAGTCCTTATTCATTTCTGTCATTTTTATACTGTCATAATAAAAACATTGGTTTTTACATAAATGGCAAAAAAGACCTTGTTGCTCAGGGATCTGGGCTGCCATCCACTCCTGAACTCTGTGGCATATGGGTAGTGCAGGTACTTGAAACCGGTCTCCACTTGTGCACCCACAAAGTCTACTTGACTGTGCAGTGTGCATCACTCCTCTTCCACTGATTTGCATGTGTTTGGATGGCAGTACACTAAGAGACACACACTCTAGTGCCAATCTTGCAGTTCACTCTTTTCCAAACTGTTTATACAGCAACCATGTGCAGATGTCAACAACTTTGAACTGTTGTCAGAATTTAGTACTAGTGCAGTGAGGGAAGGCCAGATCCCTTTTGGGGGTTCAACATTTTTAAATCTTTACCACATTTCAACTCTACTTTTCCTTTATTACATGTAAAGCAAGGACGCAACTTTTACTTTTTGGACTGACCTCCAAGTCAACACCAGAAAATGTTGCTAAATCACCCTGGTACATTATCTCATATTCCTGCAACATTGGAACTGACAGTTAAAACTATCATTGCTTGTTCATTTTTTCTACCTCCTTTGTGCTTTTGAAGTCCTCAGAAGGCCCCAGGTCTTCGGACCTATTGTTTAGCTTTTTGTGAAGAGCAGTTCATCGCTGCTGTGAGGTTTAGCATCTTTAGCTGACAATGCTGTCAAAGAAGCCTGCCCTCTCACTCAAACTCTCCACCTCTGAAAATACCCCAGGCACCAATTTAAACAGCAGCCTTTAAGTGCCAATACCTACAACAGCTGCAGATGACAGCCTTAGAGAGGACCGATGGGGCTTACAAACACTGAAAACCCATTCTGCCTCTGTTTGCTGGTTACTGGGTTCATCATAAATCAGTCTTCTGTTCGTACATACAAAGTGAAAATGCATTATTCGCATATATTTTAGAAAATAAAAACCATTTCAGAAATATGCCTGCGCTTTCAGCCATGTCATGTTCCGTGTTATTCTGCAGCCACTGGTGTCTTGAGAAATCGCACCTCTTTGTGACAGAGTCAAAAGATTGGTCTGCGCTGTTTTTCAATCAGAAAAAAAACTCTCTGTCTGTGAATCATTTTGCACATTTGTGTTTTCTGACATCAAGTTGTCTGACTTGTCTTTGAAGAGCATGGTTTTGGAGAGAGGCTGTGTGGTTGAAGGAATAGAGGTGCTATAATTGGCTAAATGCCCCGATATACTTCAAGCAAAGTCTTAGAGCAAACTGGTGATTTTGAACAAAAACTAAATCAATCCCAAACACAGTATGTTTGGGGTTGGTTTCGGGGATTTGGGGGTACACACTTTTAATTCTAATTCTAAAAGCACACTGACACAGTTTTTTCATGTTTGATGCTGAATTTTTTTTTTTGCTTTAGAGCATTCTTACAAATATAAAATATATATTCATATAAAGTGCTATATAAACATGAATTGACTGGAATGCTGATATGCAGAGCTGGTGCACATTTATACGTTGCTATGATCAGATGCTTTCTTAACTGCATTTTTGAAACAATGTCATTTTTTAAGTGACATTTAAAATTTAAAAGTGACATTTTTTGAGTGTTTATTTTGTTACAAAGAAAGTTTGGAAAAAAAGTTCGGAAAGTGGAGCACATTTATCTCAAGCCACCAAAATGTGTATAGTGCTTTATACAATATAGATTGTTTTAAAGCTTATTAGGGATCAACAGAAAAATAATGATTGAATGATGCAAATATACTTCAATTCAGGGACGTGCACAGGGAGGTTGCTCAGGTTGCCTGGGCAACTGCCCATATGCCCTTCTCGACTCACATTGCCCTTCCGAGGTGGAAAAAAATAAGAAAAAAAAATGTACAATGGATGCAGATTTTTACGTAGGCCTAGATACAAAAAAAAAAAAATTGCAAAGCCTCATTCACTTCCATATTCGGGTACCCGTCCGAAAGTGAAAGTCAAGCAATTGCTTAGGGCCCCGAGCTGGCCTGGGGCCTCAAGACAACGACTTTGAATAAAATGCAACGACAAACTGCTTGAGCGCCCCTTTGATAGTCAATGCAGTAAAGTGCAATGACACTGTTATCGGAATCCCCCTCAAGGGGGCCCTCTCAGTCGTCGCTGACAACAGCCACCCAACCACGCGATCTCTGCTGCCGGCAAAATACAAAACCTCCTCGGCGATCATGAAGCAGAATTATGCTTTAGGAAGCCAGAAAAGAAAAAAGAGAAAAAACAAGATAGTGGTAAGTGATAAATTACACTATATAAAATAGCTCTATTTGTACAAAATATTTGTACTCTATTTACTCTACATACTCTATTTGGTTGGGGTTGGTTGGGGGGGGGTGTCCTTTTTTAGGTCAGAGCAACTACCCCTCAAAAATCCTGTGCACATCCCTGCTTCAATTTGGCTGTAAAGCAGCTAAAAAAAAGTGTCATTGCTCAGCTGAAGTCAGTTCAGTGTTGATTCAGTTTCGTTGTACAAAAATCCTCAATTACTAGTTAGAGCTAAATGTGATTTTTGCTCTTAAGTTTACTGCTGCTTAGATATTTCAAACGTTTAACCCTCTAGGCCAGGGGTCTCAAACTCCCGGCCCGCTGGCCACTTGCGGCCCGCAGGATGATATTTTGTGGCCCCCTACTTGACATCAAAGTTTAATGTTAGTGCGGCCCGCGCGTTGCTCTGAAAACCATTTTTGGCGTAGTCGTTGCGTGTGCCGCGCTTTATGCCTCACTTTGTGAGTGTGTGTGTGTGTGTTTGAGAGAGTTAGCTCGGCCCTCTATCATGCAGTACAATTGGTTGACACCGCATGATTGACATGTTCAGACAGTCGAAATGAATATACAATCATTGATGAACATTTAATGAAGAAAACTATATGAGCAGATTAAAACTCTGAACATTTGAGACGATTTACTTAAAGTCTACTATTAGACCAATGAGGAACTCAAATATAAGCAGCGGATGTACGTATTCATTCACTCATGGGAATAATCTCGGGACTAATAATATTTGACAACAATTAATGCAAATATCGTTCAGAATTTCGTAGAATTTCGTTCACTGATCTGTTTGACCTGGTTATGGCCTTGCTTTGAAATAAATTATTTAAAATAGTCTATTATTTTAAATAAAAATAAACACATTTATTATTTCAGTATTACATAATGATTTAATTTCTATTGTCCATATTTATTAGTACACAATTACCATCACACACCTGTTGGTAATAGATAGGTGCGAAGGACGAAGGATAACCAGATCCAAAAATCTCAAATATATTGGCAATAAAAACAAACAAAAAAAAAACAAGTAAGCAAGAGAAGCCATGTTCATGTTCAGAAGAAACATTAATGTTGAAGAACTGTTAATAATAAAGATTGAGAATATTTGATAAGTTGTACTTTTTTTTTTTTTTTTTTTTTGGAAAATTTGATGCGGCCCAGCCTGACCCAGAGTCTACCTCTAGCGGCCCCCAGGTAATTTGAGTTTGAGACCCCTGCTCTAGGCAAAGAACGGAAAATAACTTTGCTGCAAGTATATCAGAGATTTAGTTGCGGTGGAAATGGGTGAAATGGATGGAATCGCTTGCACTGTTTGGGTGCTTCTAGGAATGGTGTAGTCTCAGTCGGAGACGTCATGGAAGACGAACGCCGTCATATTTATAACTGTGACAATTGGAGCGTTTATATGCACACCGGGTAAGTTCATAACTAAAAAAAAAAAAAACAGCTTATTGAAATAATCAGTTTTCCCTGTTTACATGCAAACCAGTAAACTGACAATGCAAGTAAACCGCGTTTAAATGACTTTATTAATAAACCAGGTTATTTCCATGTAGTGACGTCAAAAATAATAATATCCGTGTTTGACTCTGAGTTTTCCTAATGTTACGTCAGTTGTGATATTAACTAAAGTGTGCACAGTGTCAGCGGGAAATTTTCGTCTCATATTACCCCTCATGCAGATCCAGATACAGCGTTTTGACTGAACCTCTTCTGCTGCATGAGATGAGAACACATCTTTACAATGTTCTGGGTCTTAAAAAAGTCTGTGTTTGTGATATATGTCCATATTTCATGCAAAACGCTAGCTCGCTGTCTTGATGCGTTTAAATCTGCTCCAAGTTTCCGTTTTTCTCACCTATCACACATGCGCACTTCAATAAGGCGACAGAAAGCAGGTTAATGCGTTTACAGGCAGCCCGAAATCGAGGTAAGAGGCAAAAAACTGCCTGTCCCAACCGGTTTATTCATACGCCCTTTATGACCTTACTCTGATAAAAGAAAACGTGTTACTGTTTACATGACCATGTTCATTGTCGGCATATTAGGCATAATCGGCTTAAGAACATGCATGTAAACGCGCCATGTGAGTGCTTACCAAGATTAACTAAAGGCTGGATTTTCAAAAGTATCTGAATTTGTGGCTCCATTGATAAAGTAAACTTGCACAACGTTCTTGAATGAATCATTTATAGATACACAAACATACTTGACTATAACAAACTCATCAGCAATGGGTCACCACATTCAATATCAGACCAAGACATACAGCAAACATGGCAAACTTAAAAAAACATGAAACATAACCCAAACACCCTGTGACAACCATCATGGTGATTAAAACAATTACAGTACTAAACTTACAGTGGCTCGATTAAAGACTTCATCATGTGGATTCACAGTAAAGCAAGAGCATTCATGTGGGCAGCTTACTAATGTGATGTCAACATCATTCTGCTGTCGATTCACTGTAATTGGTAACCAAATTACCCAGCAAGTATTAATTTCTCTGTAAATTTCTGACCACAGTAATTTATTTGAAAAGAATACTCTTTCCTCCCATGTCACTTTTTGATGTCCTTCCCTCTCTAACTTCCCTCTGTCTGGTTTACTTAGATGCGTGTCATTGCTGTAGTGAGTGAGTGCTCAGTACTGGCAGAACACTTGCAATGGGTTGAATTGGAACGCCCAAAGCCCACTTGGAATCCACTATGAAGCTGATTTTGCCTTATAAATGTATTAACTGTGCCGTTCTATATGCCTGAGGGGAAGCGACTCTGTGTGTCTGACTGTGTGTCTAAAAGCAAGATGGATGTAGTGGACGTATCAGTGGATGCAGACTTGCGATTGAGGAGCATCCTTTAATTCAGGCATGCCCAATCCTGCTTCTTGGAAGACCGCCTGCCAGCAGAGTTTAGCTCAAGCACCTGAACCAGCAAACCAAAGTCTTAAATATCACTAAAAACTTCCAGTAAGGTGTGTTGGAGCCATTCCCTGCTGGAAGAAGGCTTGCCTTGGGCCTCATTTATAAAACCTGTGTTTGCACAGATATGCGTAGAGTGTGTGTATGCTAAAATCCACACCAATGCCATATTAATAAAACGGTGTTTGATGTGGAAAAGTGCTTAGTGCCATGTCAGGTTATAAGCAGGCGTACATACCTTTTTTTTGGTAGAGAGTTTCCTCAATAAATGCCTAATTACTGCTCATTGATTGGTTAGTAAGGTAGCAACCCGATCACACATAAATGCGTATAAATAGTACGAGTGTGCAATGTCGTGGAATGTATACGCCAAAACTCATTTTGACGTGCATATGATACGCTGTTTTTAGCGTGCATACTATACGCACTTTATGGCGTATATATGACACGCTCTTGGGTAGGGTGGTGGGGTGGGGGGTTTCGTATGTATAATACGCCATAAAATGCGTATCATATGCACGCGAAAAACTGCATGCCATAGACACGCCAAAATGAGTTTTGGCGTATACATTCCACGACATTGCACACTCGTACTATTTATACGCATTTTTGTGAGAATACCCTGTAAGGTAGATGTTAAGTAAGGGATAATGTCCACCCAGCCGGTTGTTATCGCAGAATAAACCCCTTCAGAGTGATCAGGACCCCGACGTGAAGCGGAGCGTCACTCTGAAGGGGTTTATTCTGCGATAACAACCGGCTGGGTGGACATTATCCCGCTTATTACACGGCTACTAGTCTCAAATAAATAATTATTAGACACAAAATATTGTCTTGAGATTAAATATTTTATTAGCTCTTACGCAAAGCTTCCGCGAAGAAAAACAGTTCCAACCTGCTTTAAGCCTTTATCTATTGCTGCTAAATGTTGAAAATGAATGCTGAAAGGGTTAGTTCACCCAAAAATGAAACCAAGCCTATGATTTACTCTCCCTCAAGTCATTATAGGTGTATATGACATTCTTCTGTCAGACAAATACAATCAGAGTTATATTTAAAAAGTCCAGGCTAACGTTAATCCCAGCAGTAGTTGTAGTTGTGTTTGAAGTCCATTAAATGCAGCTGTCCGTCAAATAACGCGCTCCACACGACTCCGATGGGTTAATAGAGCCTTCTGATTCCAATCGATGCGTTTGTGTAAGAAAAATATCTATATTAAAAACGTTATAAAGAAAACCTGCCTTGAAGTCTTCCATTGTAACCCACGGCTGTTTAAGCCACAAGATGGCGCCAGCGTTAAGCTCAGAAGTAGAACCGGTCAAGATAACTCGCAGTACCCGGATGAGCGGGTGTTATCTGGAAATAACGTACAGCTGGAATGCACTATTGACCAATCAGAATCAAGTATTTCACAGAGCCGTGTAATAAGTATAGGTATTGGGTAGAATATGGTCACCCATATTAAGGCATTAATTTATGCTTAATACTGTGTTCATTATATCCCAGTAATATGCATTCTAATAAGCAACCGGTTAGTAAAAATTGGACTCATAAGCTAATGATAAAACAAAAATATTGCATTTGCTAGAGTACAGAGAGTGTACAAGTAATCATCTCCCCAAAACACTGTTCCAGGCATAATTTAACGCACATATATTCATTGTTTGGCCTTTTCACATATTAATGTTGAAACACATGTAGTCATTCTTCTAGCAGACATAATAACCCTAAAGGTCTGAGTTATTATGGCCATTCATGCTGCTGCTCACATAAATGGATGAACAAGAGTTGACCATGACTAATGACTAATTTCAATGTGGATTAGCACAAAACGCCAAAGAATTGGATTCCACTTTAGACTGAGGCAGGTTAAATTGTTAAATTTGAAGATTCCCTTAGAAAGGTCAGCTTGAATCACAACAAGCTGATGTGGTCCATTAATGAGGAAAATAGCATTAGACACAGACATATCTTCAACAATAATTATTGGTTGAGTAAAGTCCATAAAACAGACATTCCTAACCAATGTCCTATTTATTTTTCTCCGTTTCCTTGCTCATTCGCAATGCACTTCTATACCACAGTATACCTCCTCTCTTTGATCAGCTTTATCTAAATCAAGCTGGCATAGGTTAATTGAGGGTACTCATTTAACATTCAACCTCAATGAAATCATTTATTATACTTCTTGTGATGTATGGTAATGAAAGGAAAATGTGCATGCCGTTTTTATTTGCATGTTTGACAGGATGACCAAGGATGGTTATGTGTGAAGCAAGCATGAGTTCTATACGGCAGGATTTTAAGAGGATTCCATGTTGTATCAGCACAATGATTTTACCAGCACAGTCGCAGGATAGGTGAGATCAGCTGTCTAGCTCCCATTTTCTCCAGCATGTAGAATTGAAATTGCCTCTGCATATCATAAAATTATATGAAACCTGACAGAAAAATTGAAGCATTGCATGGTGTTTAAGACATTTTTAAGAAAGAAATCTGTAAGAAGCCTGGGAAAGAAGTTTGCTGATCTGAATGTGTTAGGGTTGAAGCATTTCAGACACAAATGATAACTAATACTGCTAAGTAATTACACACAGGTATTAAAATGCACGAAGAATGTAAAAACATGTATGTACACAATAAGTGCATTGTATCAAATATTCAAATTAATTTAAAATGTTAATGCATATTAAGTGCACTTTATATAAAGTGGGGGAAAGCATAAAACCTACATTTATCTGATACTATTGATTTACTGCCTTGCAAGTTTTGTTAAGATCAATTTAAGAATTAAGCAATCAAAGCTCTTTTGCACAATGGAAACATGCCTTGTGCACCAGGTTAGAATAAACACACACACACACACACACACACACACACACACACACACACACACACACACACACACACACACACACACACACACACACACACACACACACACACACACACACACACAGCTGAAACAAACCTTGCTTTTTTATTGCAAGTTAATTACAGAAATTAGCATCAGTAGAAAAAAAAGTCATCTTGAGCCCAGCTGCTTCCGTCTGATTGAATCTACTGCTTCCTTCCCTCTCAAGTACCTTTAGTCTAATTATCCATTTGTAACCGAGTTTTGAGCATCCATGCTAAACCAAACCACAACCAGTTACCATGGCAACTAAAGATTTGTAAACCCCTAAGAATCCCTCTTCCCTTTTCAGAGTGTCAATCATTCATGATCCTTCAAGTCAAGACCCTACAAGCTTTTAGATCAGACATCAGCGTGTAATAACATCTGCTCCATCTCTGAATGGTCTGAGCCCTTCCTGCCTTCTGAATTAGCAGATTCAGTCCCATCACGGCTTGAACGCACATGGACGTATTGATGAACTGCTGGAGAAGGGCTGTTTGTGTTTGCTGCAAGGTTTTTACTTAGCCTTGAGTTCATTTTCACCTCTGGAGTCACATTAAATGTACAGCAGACTTTGGAACCTAGGGCAATGTGTGCTTGATATAACATTCACATAAAGTGAATTATACCTGCAGCAAAACAAATGAAATACCAACTAATCTTAAACTAGACCCAACAATGTCTTTTCTTCAAAAACCTTTTCTTTCTTATCCCTACTTTAAGTCTCTTTTTCATTTCTTTTTTGATAACGTGCATCTCATTTCACGTGCATATCATTTCCTCACAATGCTTTAAGTTCATTTAAGACGGTTCTTATGAGAATGTTTACGAGAATTTTGTCATAATTCTGTGTGTTATTGTCAAGTGTGAAAGAGAGCTCAATACTGGTGCTCATCTTTCTGTGCTGTGTGTGTCACATAGACAGGGCATTCGCAGACAGAGAAAAGGCTATATCTTCATGCATACAGATTATATTATGAATATGGTATTATAAAAGCAACATGCTGTTTCCAGTGTATTAAAATGTTAAATTATTTAATTTGTATAAAATTGACTAGAATCGAATTTTCTGCCCACTATTCGAGTATTGGAGCGTTTTGACCAGTTTATATAAAAGACTGTAAATCAATATTTATTTATTTTTGCTAATAGATCGGCAACCTACACACCATTGATTACTGTTTGCAACTTCACAAACTGTAAGAAACTCCACAGTTAGTTATATGGGCCGCACAACAAACTCTGAAGACAAACTGAAATAACTATCATATTAGGACTGAAATCAACAGTAATTTTATGTAAAAGAGCGTTTGATTTCTTCATGGGTGAATGCCCTTTGCATATTATTGAAATCATGCTTCTTTGGCATCCTCATTAGCCATGTTTGGCCAGTTTGAAAGAGTGTGTTTCACTGTCGAAAACTGACTGTCAGAATCACACACCCACTGGTGCCAGGAAACTAAAATAATTGGCAAATAAAAGGTTTGCATATCAGATACATATTGTCTTGGTATTTGTTAAAACAGCAAATTGTGTGGTGATTTAGAGAAAGACCTCCTGCTGCTATGTCATTTATATGGATGAACATCCCCTGGTTATATATGCTCTAATATATATTGCCGCAAGTTGTCATGGATCGGTATGGAACAAAGGGATGAGGACTCAAACACCGGAGAAATAAGTATTTATTAAATAAACAATAACCAAAACATATCACAAAGCAAAAACCCAAGGGGGGAAAACATAAGCTAGAAACACATAAACTCAAACATACCAATGCGGGGCAACAGGAAACTGGAGACATAGACAATACAACGATCCGACAAAGACTGACAAACACAAGGCGCTTATAAAGGGAAGAAACCAAGAGGGAACAGGAGGGAGAAATCAAACACTAATCAGATAACAAGGGGGAGGGATCAGACAATGACAGGAGCACATGCTCAACATAACAAAAGCCACATGTGCACACAAGACAGGACAGACATGTGACACAAGTATTGGGACACCCCTCCAAATCACTGAATTCAGGTGTTCAGTCACTTTCATGGCCACAGGTATATAAATCAATCATTAGGTATGCAGACGCTTCTACACACATTTGTAAAAAATAATGTGTCGCTCTCAGGAGATCAGTGAACTCAGTCCATTCCTGAAATTGTATCACTACTAAATATTCCACTGTCAACTGTTAGTGGGATTATAACAAAGTGAAAGCGATTGGGAACAACAGCAACTCAGCCACAAAGTGATAAGCAATGTAAAATCACAGAGCAGGATCAGTGCATGCCAGTGCGCAGTCAGCAGCTCCAGAACTCCAAACTTCTGTGGCCTTCAGATGAGCTCAAGAACAGCGTAGAGAGCTTCATGGAATGGGTTTCCATAGCCGAGCAGTTCATCCAAGCCTTACATCACCAAGAGCAATGCAAAGCGTGGGATGCAGTGGAGTAAAGCAGCCGCCACTGGACTCTAGAGCGGTGAGACGTGTTCTCTGAGCGACCAATCACTCTTCTCTGTCTGACAATCCTATGGACGAGTCTTGGTTTGGTGGTTTCCAGGAGAACAGGACTTGCCTAACTGCGTTGTGCCAAATGAAACGTTTGGTGGAGGGAGGGTTATGATGTGGTGTTGTTTTTCAAGGCTTGGGCTTGGCCTCTTAGTTCCAGTGAAATAAACTCCCCAGCCAGCAATGACATGTGGGGCCCAGATGAGGACTTTATTTAAAGCAAATGTGGGCCCCATTATGAGCTTGCACCCGGGATCCACATTGGGGCAAGCCGTGGAAGCCCAGACATACTAAAAGTGGGACCTGTAAGGGTACTGCATGGGTCTAAATTGGGCAATTTAGTCAGACCCATTTGGCCTCCACCTGCTTAAAAGGCATTTAACACTAGAAGTCCCAGAGATTTGTAGCCCTCCTTTAGCCAACTGGATGCTAACTGGCTAGTCTTTTGGCTATCATTAGCATCAATTCATGTGTAAATATGGTCATTACCTGAGCAATCTGCAGGGGGGTTTGGGGTGTGTGTGTGAATGGTTGCTAGTGGCTTGTTTGTATGTGTGGGGGAGGGAGGGCTGCTAAAAGCAGAGAACTTGATTGACCATGTCTCACATGGACATGGGTAGAAATGTTACCACGGGCAATTCACTTGCACATAAACTTATTAGCCGGAAAACCACCATCCTCGGCACAGTCAACAAGATTTCCCGGGAAACCCCTCTATCCGCTAGACACACAGATCGCAATGAATTCACCACTCAGGTATGTTGCAGGTCTTTTGTGGTTCTATGTTTGTGTTTCTAAATTTTAGAATCAACACCGCCAAGTGTTTCATTGTGTGTAAAAGTGCTATGAAAATAACAATATCTTATTTATTAGGTGTTCCCTATATCGAGGGAACTTCGCACTGCGTCGAAACGAAGAAATTGGGGATACTCCCTAAGCATGAACGCGTCTGAAGTATGAATGAAACTAGTCCAATCTTTATTGGTCCTACGTCATGACGTAGATGTGACGGCATACCCGGAAGCTATAAAGGGGAGCCCGGCGCATTGTAGCGTCAGTTATCGCTCTACAGCAATAACGCTCTGTGTGTGTATTTGAAGCACTGTCTGTCTATTTATTGTTGTCTGTCCCATATATCAAAAAGAAAAGAAAAGAGACCTAGAAACATATATATAAAATAAATATGTTGAACACTGAGTTTAAGAGGTGCGTGCATCCGTGTCCCCGCTACATCTCGGGAGTGGACACGCACTCTCTATGTGTTCAGTGCCTGGGCGTTCAGCATGCTCAGGTGGCTCTCGAGGGAGCCGCCTGCAGTCATTGCGAGCTGCTGACGCTCAGGGTACTAAGGTCTCGGTTGGCGGTCTTTGATGAGGCCGGCCAACCACGTGAGCCCCGCCCCTCTCGCAAGCTATCTGTCACCCGAATCGGCATCGTCCCTAAAAGCTCTACTGCCCACCAAGCCATGCAGGGACACATCGGCGTTGGTGGGCAGGGCATATATGGTGGCGGGTCGGGCTGGTAGCTCTCTGCACACGTTGTCTAACTTGCAGGCGTACCAGGCCGACCTTCTCAAAGAGCTAGACGAGGGAGAAGGTCCCTCTCCTGAGGACATTTTAGAACTTAGGAAGGCTGCTGATCTGTCTTTCCGCGTCACCAAGGAGACAGCCCGTACCATCGGCTTCAAGGCTTCTGGTGGGTGTGTAGACTCGTAGGAGTGAGTAAAAGTATGCGGGTGCTGAGCTTGTGGAAGATCCAGCAAGAGTCAGGGCTTTGAATTGGATCCAGGCAGCGAGTGGTAGAAAATGCAGAGAGATGAAGAGAGGTGTGACATGAGCCATTTTGGGCTCATTGAATACAAGGCGTGCCGCAGCATTCTGGATCATTTGCAGCGGTTTGATTGCACAAGATGGAAGTCCAGCCAGAAGCGCATTGCAATAGTCAAGTCTAGAAATGACCAGGGCTTGGACAAGAAGCTGTGTTGCATGCTCCGTAAGGAACGGTCTGATTTTCCTGATGTTGTGCAATGCAAACCTGCATGACTGGGCTGAGATGTGGTCTTTGAAGGACAGCTGGTCATCAAAGATTACTCCAAGATTTCTGACCGACTTTGAAGGGGTAATCAATGATGAACCTAGCTGGATGGTAAAATTATGTTGTATGAAATGGTTGGTTTCTTTATTGGTTTCTTTGGTTGGTTTCTTTATTTTATTTTGTACTATTTTTATCAATAAATCTCAGCAACAAAGGAAAAAAAAACATGTGTGTTGATTTCTCCCTAAGATGGCTCCCTAAGATTCAAGTTTCCTGGAAGTGGCTCAGCATGGCCCCACATTGTTTACATAACAAAAGCAACTGTTCACAGGTGATTAAGGATATTAGCCTAAAGCCTTCCAGCCCATCGGCTGTCCTGCGGGTTTTATAGGTAGAAAAGCCAAATGGCTGCTCTCTGGGACTTCTAGTGTTAAAATGGCCTTGCACCCGGGATCCACACAGGGACCAGCTGTGGATGCCCAGACAGGTTTTAAGTGGGACCTATAAAGATCTTATGTGGGTCTTAACTGGGTAATTCATGTCAGACCCAGATGGGCTTTAAAAGGGATCTATAAGTGTGTTATGTGGGATCTTAACCGGGCAATTCATGTCAGACCAATTCGGGCCCCACCTGCCTAAAGGGGTTTGAAGTGCGCTTGCACTCGGGATCCACACTGGGGCTGCCGTGGATGCCCAGATGGGTTTTAAGTGGTACCTGTCAGTTTCTTATGTGGAACTTAACTGGGTAATTCATGTCAAACCCATTTGGGTGCTACATGTCATTGCAGGCTGGGTCTTAATGCTCCCGCATACTGAGACATTTTGGAAAATGTAATGCTCCCAACTTTGTGGGAACAGTTTGAGGATGGCACCTTCCTGCAAGGCTGCACACCAGTGCACAAAGCGTCGCTCCATAAAGACATGGATGATGAGTTTGGTGTGGAGGAACTTGAATGGCCTGCACAGAGTCCCGATAGAACAGCTTTGGGATGAATTAGAGACGAGACTGAGAGCCAGGCCTTCTTGTCCAACATCAGTGCCTGACCTCACAAATGTGTTTCTAGAAGAATAGTAAAATTTTGCATAAACACACTGCTAAACCAGCCTTCCCAGAAGAGTTAATGCTATTGTAGCTGCAATGAGATGTCATTAAAGTTCATGTGCATGGAAAGGCAGTCGCCCCAAAACGGTTGGCAATGTAGTGTATATAAACACATTTATGAAGCGTTCTGTTTCATTCTTTTTGAATCATTTAAAACATTCACTCACCAGATAGATATGATTTCCAATAATTATGCTATCAGAACAGACTGAGTGTAAAGTTCAGGACAACTGTCCACATGAACAGCTCCTTATTGATCATCAAAGACAGCAAAAATGATGCATACCTCATCGCCTATCAAACACAAAGGAGGATCAGTGTCTTTTATGAGCCTGCCAAGTGGTTAAAACTGTTAGTGAGTGAGATTTTGCTTTCAGACAAGGCACATACACCAAAGAGGCAAGAGAAGAGAGTAGTCTTTCACGTTCTTATTGATGTTTAAATTGGGCATTTTACATGTGTATCCATTACTAGCCCAGAAAACTATCCAACCACAGCATACAGAAGGCTTGTAAATATAGTGAGAGAGGACGTAATGCATGCTAATGGCATATCTTTACCTAAACAAGGCTTTGTGTACTTGTTACGGTAGTAGTTGTGTTAAATGTACTGTGACACTTTAAGGTGTAGTGAATCATGTTATTTTCTGAGCATTAATAAAATCTGACTATTGGAATACCACCAAATATGTTTGTTCCATTGTCTACCTTACATCCCATTGTCAGATAAAACATATGAGGTGAGCAGATGGTTGAGTAATTTATAGCATTACAACATATGCAAATAAGCTCTGGCAAATATTGTGAGGGTCTGTTTCCTGTTCACTATCTTCTCTTTTGCCATCTGTTATATTTGAGCTCAGGTTTCCCTCCGTTGAGTATGTTATAATTGTTTTAGCCTCACCTGAGTTATATTTGTGGTTGTATGATGGAAACCTTAAAAAAGTTATTTATATACTTTTAGTTGTACTAAACATATTTTTATGCTTGGATAGACACTGATCACATACTGACATATGGACAGATATATATATATATATATATATATATATATATATATATATATATATATATATATATATATATATATATATATATATATTTATATTATGAGATCGCCAGCCAGCAGTCCCCTGAATGTAAATAGATTTATAACCATACTAAATTATGTTTTTTTGAAAATGTATAAATGCAGAATGTTTCCTGTGATGGGTAGGTTTAAGGGCAGGGGCAGTGTAGAGAGATAGAATGTACAATTTGTATACTGTTAAATCCATTAAGCCTAGGGAAAGTCCCCACAATTTACAAAAAATGCAACATGTGTGTGTGAGTGTGTGTGTGCACGAGAGAGAGAGAGAGAGAGAGAGAGAGAGAGAGAGAGAGAGAGAGAGAGAGAGAGAGAGAGAGAGAGAGAGAATTTGTCTTTGCTATCGTGCTTACTTTGTTTATTAAAACTAAAGTTTAATTAACTTGACCTTAAAAGATTATCTGACTTTGTCATCCTTAAACCTAGCACGTCACAAACACTGGAATGAGACCATTATTCTCTATTTTATACAGTCGGAAAATGACCAAATTATGTTTTGTTTTTGTTTTATCTGGAATTGTGTAATTAGAGTTTGCAGGTTTAGTAGTTTAAGCATTAATGCGATTCATGAGGAAACTTTTAATGTCAGCATTTGCGAAATGAACACAATGGTACAGTCTATCAACCAATGAAAAGGGTTGTATTGTCAATCAACCTGATTTCGGCCCTATATGTATCATTTTGGTCGAACACAATAAGATGGAGCAATTATTTAACATAATAATGACTGGAGGATTAAATCAAAGACTTGGATTCAAAAGGATCGTACACCGCTAGCCTCCACGAAACCACATTGATAAGCTGTTGTCCAGGAATTGGTGTCTGGATTAGCTCAGGCTCGATGTAAGCATTTGCAGGCGATTGACAAATAAAGCGCTAACAAGATTGCGATCAGAGAGTCTCAGGGTTGATAATCTGCCATTCCCATTCCACACCACTTCCTGTAATCTGACTTCACACAAGTGTTTCTTTTTTATTGCTCCCCAAAGCCCTGATCAAGTAAAAGCTTAATTACGGCTAATGAATTCTCTCCAGAGCTCCACAGTAAACACGATCAAAAATAATCACACCAATTTTGAGAAGGAAAGAGACATCCGATGAGGAACACAAGCAGCACAGAGACGATAGATTAATATTTAAGGATGATTTCTGGCCATTTCTTGGCTTTGATCAGCTCTGTACAGTTTGCTGAGCCTGAAGGAGTGAGGCCATGTGGCTTTTGGCTTCATGAAACAGCACTAAAAAAGGATACATGAAGTTTTTTGGGGCCAATAAACAGTTTAAAACAGCACCCAACTGGATGAAGCTTCAGCAAACATCTGCAACTCAGAAAAGCCCACCCTTTGAAAATGTACTCTAAAAACAACATCAATGTGACACATGTATGTATGCATTTATTTATTTGAATGTTTTGATGTTAATCTCTGTCCATGTTAAAAAGTTCAGTATGTTTAAAGGAAGTGTATGTAATATTGTGGCCTAAACTGGTACTGCAATCACTTTCAAATGACTGTAGAGCGGTGTATCCCCTTTCCTCCTCCCCCCTGACTTGAGGTTGCCAGATAGGCTGCAGGATCCAGCAGGAACGTTTGTAGCTGCAGCTGTGGTAACTAGAGCAGATCTGGCAACCCGCCTAAGCACTACTGACTTTGTGATTAGTAGATAGCTGGAGGGCGGAGCTTCAGGCCAAAACACAACATTTCAACATAAACATCAGTTAAGGGCTGCAACTACAACATTTAAATGACAATTTCCTGGCTGGACTACTGTTGTCAGTAAAATAAGTAATTTCAATTAATATGGTTTCTTAATGTCTAGTGACATGTCAGGGCCATTTTATGATTAATTGAAATACATTTCGTACATACAGTTCCTTTAAATGTATGTTTGAAGCTCAAACAGCAATAGGCTTCATTCCTTTTTCACCTACTAGTTCCCCTTTAATCGGTCACATTCAGCGTCAGTACTGACTGACAAATTGGAATCTATTTTTAGCGACCAATCTACTTAGAGTGTTTAGAAACAAGGCAATAAACATTGGCATGCGGTTAGGGTTAGAGCTCCCTCATCAGTCAACACCTCCAGGGGAGTGTCGACTCCACCGCCAGAGCGTCCAGCTGATATGGGGCTGCTTCAGAGCCATGCAGGTAGACCTGTTCGCCTCTCCGGACATGATCTATTGCCGGACGTACTATTCCCTGACTGGGGACACCCTCGGCATGGATGCACTGGCACACAGCTGGCCCGAGACCTAAGCAAATATGCATTTCCCCCTAGAGCCTTCTTGCACTGACTCTGTGCAAGGTCAAAGAGGACGAGGAGCAGGTCTTGTTAGTTGCACCCTACTGGCCCAACCAGACCTTGTTCCACGTACACACACTCCTCGCGACAGCCCCTCCCTGGCCAATACCCCTGAGGAAGGACCTGCTTTCTCAAAGGCGGAGCACTCTATGGGACCCGCATCCAGACCTCTAGAAACTCCATGTCTGGTCCCTGGATGGGACGCGGATGTTTTAGGTGGCCTGCCACAAGCGCAGACACCATAACTTCTGCTAGAGCTCCCTCTACTAGGTGCCACTATGCTCTAAAGTGGAACCTATTCGTTGAGTGGTGCTCTTCCTACCAGGAAGACTCAGTTTTAGAAACTCGGAGCAGCTCTTTGTCTGTCACGGAGGCCAGCAGAAGGAAAAGTGGCCAGTGGCCAGTAGCGATAAGTGTCCATTCTAGTGTCGGCTTGCAATGCCACTTCCACCCTCTGGCCCAGTTGTGTTCCCTGGAAATGGCTAACCCTGTCAAGCTCCTCCGTCACCCCTTCGATGTCAGACATGGCAGCCGTCTGATGCCAGTCCTGCACTCGTATGCTTGTGGAACATGTGTAAGCTAGGTTCCATATGTGTATTATCCACGGTACCAGCTAACCTACTCTGCTAGCCCCATGTCTTTCCCTTGACATGTTGTCTCTGGCGGTGGACCAGCGAGCTCAGGCTGGGTGCTGGAAGTTCCAGTATCCCTGATGTGTTGGTAAGGATCCCAATTTGTTGGTCAGTTCCGACATAGGTTGAATGTGAACGACTGAAAGGGGACGTCTTGATATGTAATCCTGGTTTCCTGAAGGAGGGAACAGAGGCTTACATCCCATCGCCAGGTCCTGTGCTTCAGCTGAAGGCTGAGTTAATAGTCTCAGCCTCTCAGTTGAAAAAAACGATATGCAGTACTTCCACTTCTGTATTTATACCCGTGTTACCAGGCGAATCGTGGAATGCGTGAACCTCATGCCAATGTTTATTGACTTGTTTCTAAATAATCAAAGTAGATTGGACTCTAAAAAATAGATCCCAATTTGTCAGTCAGTTCTGACGAACATCTGCGTTCCCTCTTTCAGGGAACAATGGTTACATATGTAACCAAGACGTTCTGTGATTTGGCAGTAATGGTGCTATATGGATATAATCAGCAATTGGATAATGTATTCATGGCAAAGCATAGATTATTTAGTTCTGAATGTACTAGCATTTATGGTTAACTAAAACACTTAATTTAATTTGTTTTGAAATGTATGCAGTTGCAGCAGAGATGAAGCAGAATATAAGTGCAGCATCTTTAACTTTAATTTCAAGAACAAACTCAAATCTTCACGAAGCACTGAACAGAATGACAGAACTGACAATTAACTGAAACACAGGAACGTGGACAGTGAGGTTGACGCAAGTAGGCGTGTCTAATTTTATTTACTTTTGTTTTATTCAAACTATTGGATCAACTATCACAAACTATGCATCATTTGAAAGCTAAAACACTCAAGATTCATGTTCTGAACTCATTTTTGCAGTACATACACTAGAGAGGAAAGGATTAAGTGAAATGCTGAAGCACTAGGTATTTAAACATAAGCATATCTTTCATCTCTTAGCGTTCAGATCAGATCAGACAAATCCAAGAAACAACAACATACATGTCCGTGTAAGAGTCCACTCGTCAAAATGCATCCCACTTTTTAATCCAAAACCATGAAAAAATACAGTTGAATTAGTTG
Organism: Pseudorasbora parva; assembly: GCF_024679245.1. Taxonomy (NCBI): domain Eukaryota; kingdom Metazoa; phylum Chordata; class Actinopteri; order Cypriniformes; family Gobionidae; genus Pseudorasbora; species Pseudorasbora parva. The sequence goes on from NC_090178.1 coordinate 48,381,700, forward strand.
TTTACATGAGCGTTTTGAGTAACCAATCACGTCCATTTTCAATGAAATATCGATTTTAATCATTATTCTGACAATCTCCCCTGTACGTTGGACTGTTCCTCTCATATTAAACGCTCCCAGGACTCTCTGCTGTAATCACAGGCTTTCTGAAGACTCTTCATATATAGGAAGCGATTTACTGGCTCCGAAAGCTGTCAGTAAAAGCGCCCATGGCTTTTGTTGGATAAAGGCAATCAATGACTAGCCAATGACTAGCCAGCAAAGGTTTGATTGATGGACGTAGTAACGAATCAAAAGACATTATTTTGCGCAATGTTTGTAAGCTATGTTGTTAGCATGGAATGAATGTACCTTGTGCTTACATTCTCCAAGGCACCAGTTTTTATCAACTAAATGAGTTTTTTTACACTTTGTAAATTCTGTAAATAGTTACATTAGTTTTTCAGGAACTGTAAATGCATTATAATTATCAGTTTATTGGAGATTTATTTGAATAAACCCCTTTTTTGAACACAACTCTTTACAATCACGAATATTCTGATATAAATGGCCTTTTTGAAAGGACGCCTAGTTTTTTTATTATTTTTTTTAAAATATAAAACCTTACAGGAGCTACATTTTTGAGAGAATCTTCCTCAAACTTACATGCATATTTCTCCTTGTTTTCCTCTGTTCCTATACTACTTTGAGTTAGTATTACTCTTGGGTAACAATATTTATAGTGTCTAGTATAAAAGAAGAGCAGATATATACATATAGACAATAGAGTTTAAGAGCTGCAGACATTTTTATTTGGGTATGTCATTTTCAGAAAATTCTCAAAAATAGGGGCGCATGTTAAGAGGTTAAATACACAGCAAAAAGAAACGTTAATAAAACGAATTAACACAGCTGAACTGAAACCCAAATCAAAGAAGTTACCATAGAAACAAACAGGCAAAGGACAGAACTAATGAGCAAACTAGGGCCCCTTTCACACGGAGACGCCGTTATATATACCGTTATATATACAGTTAAGCTGTATATATAAAAATGTATATGTTTACATTTTTTAAACACATCCCACACGGTAAAGGCTAGAAGGGATATAGGTATGGACACTGGGCATGCGCACATCAATATTGCGTCATTTAATTACTGTATTTTCATTATTGTTAGGGTTGGGGTAGCTGTAAGAGTTAATAAAACACAATCTGGTAAGTGGAAAACGTATTTCTTTTTATTTTATTTAGATTTTGCCTCACTTCTGACCGTTGCTTTACCGCTTCTACCCACAACTCTTCTTCTCTATTTTAAGTGTACCTCTGTGGCAGAATTACAGTGCCACATACTGGTCTGGTTTTGAGTCGGTTTCAGTGGTTTCATGTGTACGCAGATATTTCTTGAGACGAGGGAAAAAAAGATTGGAGAGGGAAAGCTCTTGCTTCATGGGGATAAGTCCTTATTTTAAAGCTCAGTCCTATCAAAGTACTGTAAGGGTGATGATCTACTCCATCTGTATACTCCTAAGGAAGTTTCTGAGCATCCAGTGTCCATCTGGCCATCTAACCTGGTGTTCAGGCCCAACTAGTGGACTATTGACAGTATGATTGCCAATGGTGCCACCACTGAGACAGCTCCCTTGGGCTGAATTTTTTTTTTAGTTCCAACATCTCATTGGTTTCCTCTTATCGAATCAATTGGCACTGGTCACTCTGGTACCAGTTGTATCCCTTGCTCATCCAGGAATTGTTCTGGTGGCATTGGATTAGAAAAAAACATCACAAGATTTGTCCAAGGTTGTGAAGAATGCACCATGGCAAAGAAACCTAGCCACCTGCCAACACGTTGCCCATTTCATGAAGACCATGGTCACGTCTGGGAGTGGATTTTATGACCAATCTACCAAAATCCAATGAATGCTCTTTTATTCTAGTCATCGTCGACAGATTCTCCAAAGCCAGCTGTCTGAACCCTTTGAAGGGAATTCCCACACCCATAGAAACACCTTGATTACTCTTCAACAACATCTTCAGGAACTTTGGATGCAAGAAAATGTTATCTTGGATAGAGGAGAAGTTTATAGAGAAGTTTATATCCTGTTCTTTTTACTCCTGGTTGCCACCATCAGTCTATCGGCTGGATACCACTGTCAGACAAATGAGCAAACAGAGAGGAAGATCTAGGAAATAGGGTGCTTTCTTCACACCATCTGCCACAGCCAGAGAAAACTCCTGGCACTGCTTCCTGGCATAGGCCGAGTATGTCCAAATCTCACTACAACAACCTGAGACTGGATTAACACCGTTTCAGTGCACACTCAGATACACTGATAAAAAATAAATTAAAAAAAATCTGTGCTGAAGTAAAAAAAATGTAAATTCTGCATGAATATCACTTTACATCTATTATGTACACAATGTTGTCTAAACACCATCTACTGTATTAGTTACTTTACATACACCATACATTTTTCATACTTTAGCTTCAGCAATAATCTGCCGAGTGTCTTCTTTAAAACAAGACCCAACTAAGGTCTATATTCCAAAGCATTCTTGAATTACAGCAATTTAAGTTGGATAGTGCATTGTCATGTCTATTCTCAAAAAGGTTAAGGATTTAGTTAAGGGGTTAAAATCATGGTTTAATTCAGTGTCATACTATTTACAAATAATAATACTTCAAGCCAGTAGAAATTACTCAACAAACCTAAGCCGGCCAACAGTTACATATGTTCTTTGTTAATTTACCTTAGTCAAGGGTTTCAAAAATTGTGATGAACAGAGTTTGTGTGTAAGTATTTGGAGAAAAAACTGTAAAACCATGATACTGCAATTTATCTCAACAAACTTTACTAGTCTGAACGTTTTAGTAAACTCGCTGGAGAAAATAACAAGTTTTGCATCAAATTCAGTACATGCATGTATTCTGACAGTCTTCATCTCAATATGTTGGCCTATCTCAGTAATATATGTACACACTGTATGGTTATCCTTTCAAACTGCATAGACCAAACGAACTGGAAGGAAGTTTGAAGGAGACTGAAAGATGCTGTCATTTCTTCTCTTCATGTGTCGTCATTTAATCTTTTCATGTTTTTAATCTCCTCTTAACTTCCATTTCCTGACCCTGCACTGAACCCAAGCCTGTTCCCTAGTTACCTGGCAGAAAAGCTCAATAGAAAATACCATCTGAAATGTTCTGGTTACTGAAGTTCATAGGCCATCCCATCTGAGGGCACCTGGCCCTGGTCATTAGAATCGCACAGGGTTTTAAGGTCAAACCGGTGTGCTGCTGTTATTGCTCGCTGTATTTCAGGGGATTTGTATGAGGTTGTTTTGTGCAAACCTTGACTTCAGCGAACCGTGAGGTGGCCAGTATTGAATCAGATAGACCTCCTGCAGATAAAATGCTATATAAATATAGATTGCCTTGTCATTCAATGGGAAGTTAATCCACATCTATGACCTGGAGACAAGCCATTCTCAGAGCACCAGATCTCCTAAGAATGTCTTTGTTTGTCACACAAAGCCGGGTGTGTTAATCCGGATAGATTGGCTCGCTGCCTTTAAATCACTTTTGACAAATAATAAAAAAAACAAGGTTTGTTGCTTTGGTGAAACAGGAAAGGGATGTGCGACTGAAAACCAAGACATGATCGAAGACATTTAATTAGCAGACAGACAATACAAGATCATGCGATTCTTTATGAATACCAAATAAACATTTTGACAGCTTCTAAAATATAACGCCTTTGGAGATTCACAAAATATTGAATTTATAATAAATGAGATAAAACATGTCTAATGACATTTCATTTAACCAACTTTTTGCATGTTCTTAATTTTCACACCATTAAATATAAATAAGCACTAATAATATATAATTAATTCAGAATGGGTCATTTCTGTAGCATAATTTAAGATTGATAATATTTTTTTTTCAGTGTCCTTGTTGATTATGTTTCTTACTGTAGTAATTCCAATAAATTATACATAATTACATCCAAATAACTCTAAACCAACCATATAGTCAGTACATGTTGTTAATTAATATTACTTAGTATTTAAATGTGTAATTACATTGCAAGAACGACACCTTAAAATAAAATGCAACCTATAGTAGTCATCATGATGAGCAACATATAAAACCCTTAAGAAAGAAAGCACTGCTTCTCATGAACAAACGGTGAATCGACTGTCAGCGTAAGTTTGCTCGCTATACATCCAGAAAGTGTTAAAGAAAGGAATATTTCTAGGTACAGATACTAGTGAAGCGAGAGGATTATTCATGGGAAAGTGTGTTTAGGGGATTCAGCCCCCTCACTTGCATAGGAAAGCGTTTTCTTATTATTCACAAACGCCTCAGGTGATAAGTGTACTCTCTTTACACTCTCCTTCAGTCCTGTAATGTTCCTGTTCATGTCCTCTACCTCGTTTAAAAGTAAAAACATAACAAATATGGCAATTATATGAAATACCACAAACTTTAACCATAACCAAACATTATGACCACCTTCCTAATATTGTGTTGGTCGCCCTTTTGTTTGGTATCAGGCACCAAGATGTTAGCAGCAGATCCTTTAAATAATGTAAGTTGCGAGGTGGCACCTCCATGGATCAGACTTGTTTGTTCAGTACATCCCACAGAAGCTCGATTGGATTGAGATCTGGATAATTTGAAGGCCAGTTCAACATCTCAAACTCCTTGTTGTGCTCCTCACACCATTCCTGAAGCATTTGTGCTTTGCGTCAGGAGCATTATCCTGCTGGAAGAGCCACAGCCACCAGGGAATACCGTTTCAATGAATTTGTGTACATGGTCTGCAACAATGCTTAAGGTCAATAAAGGAAGAGTAGAAGAGTCCAATACTAATTTTAGCATTATAAATAAAAGTGTTCTGAAAAAAAAGTGTCACTGATGGTAAGGGATGCACTTCAGATTTGATATTTATTTATTTATTTGAGTAATTGCCGTGTTCATAATGTTCTCACGTACAATTTCATGTGTAGACGCACATACATTTGCTCTTCTAATGCTGACAAAAGTATTCTCAGGGAGCTTGTGCCTGCAGGTAGTGATTAGCATTATACAGGACATTTCCTAACTCCTGGAGATCATTATATCTACTTACAGTACGTGTGTCTGAAGGTCATTATGTGTCTGTGACTTTCATGTGATGTAGTTTCAGTTGGATCTATTCGAAATCTATATAAAAAAATAAATTAAATGGTGTGGTGATTCACAATTTCCTGATAAAAATTATTAATGGTTAATGAATGAGACTATTTTATCAGGAGATGCAACACATCTATAACACTTGATAAAGAGAAATTCTGAATCGCACAGGAATATATTTTTCATAACTTACACATTGCAAAATATGTCCTCGTTTGCTGAGGCTGGTTTCCAGTCTCGTGGGGAGATTTATCATTGAAGCTCATGAGGCAGAATGTTTGTTCTGTATTTCAATTAACCAATGGCCCAGAAAATTCAAAATGTACTGCTAACAGCAGTAAAGACATATAGCAGTGGAATGATAGCTCCAAGTTCCACTTTATTAGTATAGTAAAACAAATTATGCCCCAAAAAATACCAATGCAAATATTTTATATCCAGGCAGATTCATAAATACACATATGGTATAAATGTGTGCTATAGCCACTCTTTATCTGCACATTAATACTTTTGGAGAAGATTTGATTTTCACATGATATGCTACACTATAATATTTCCAGGATTTAACAGTAATTCCTAACATGAAAATACTGTAATCAGATTATTAATGTGAAGTCTATGCAGGTTAGAATATTCCAATCCTAAAAATATGGGTATCCAAATAGCCAAATTGTTTGCCATGTTGTAATCGTATACACTGAAGTATTGTGTGTCCTGAACAGGCTCGGACAGAAATCGCGGAACCAGTGGTTCTCTATCCCAGGGGAACAGCACTGCAAAAACATGAGGAACTCTAAAGCCCCGTTCACACCGCCAGCGAATGTGTCACTGCATGTCGCCAGTGCCAGAGATTCATGTCGCTAGTGGGCGTTCCCACTACAGTTTGCATATAAACGTCATTAAATGGTACCGTTTTTATTAATAGTGTTTTTCAGAACAGAGCAAGTTATTAGAATACATACTGTAATAGGTAGACCATATTGCACGTAGTTTAGTCAAAACGTACTTTATATTCCCACAATCCCAGACACGTTTTTCCATGCATAATTTTTTAAAATGTGTCTCTGTATGTAAAGACATATTGTAAAGAACATGGGACTTGCTAAAAGCTAATATCAACAACTCCTCTGGACACCGCAGTAGCAGTAAAGCAGACGGATCACGTGCACTCCACTGACTTCACTCCTATTGGTTGTCGCTCGCAAAAATCGCTTCTCGTTTGCATAAAGTTGAAATTTCTGATCTTTTGTCGTGTGTCTCACATTCTGTCGCCAACGGTCACTGTCGCTTGTGCCGCCGGAAGTCGCCAGTGCTCCATTGAAATGAATGGGATCATGTCACCTTGTCACTGCGTGTCGCTGACGGTGTGAACGGGGCTTAAGCCATACATTTACTGCTCTGCATTGAATGAATGAGGTTGGTTATCATGCTCTAGGTGTTTTCTTTTTCTAAATTGTTCACAGTTCCTATGCTGAACACATTCAGTGTCTAAATTCTGCACAGAGTGGAAAGGCAAAGATATCATGGAGGATGGGGATGCTTATTTACAGATATAAAATGGTTTTGGCCAACAATGCAATTAGGATTTGAGAGATGAGAGAGCATATCTTGTAGCCTAGAAATCTAGACGCACCCTAGCAGCAGCAAATTTAATTTGCCCGCAAGTGTCGTCTAGGCACTCTCAATACCCTTCTGAGCTGTATTCCTCACAATCTGGACGGCCCAATCACATCGTGTATAGAGTCGGTGGGTGGGGCCATAATGACGACGGCCGAGTTGCGCTTGCGTGCTTCTAGTAAACATAGAAACTTGCAAACGGCGGCGGTCTTTCGAATCAGCTCTGACCGCGACTCTGGAAGACTTGGAGTTCAGCTTTCCTCTGAGAAAAGAACAAAGAACGGCACTGAAGTCATTCTTAAAAAGGGAAGATGTGTTCGGAGTTTAGCCGACCGGATACGGCGAATGTTTAATCAGTCAGCGAGCTCCCCTTCACCGTCGTTACTCCGGTTGGTGTAGCGCTATCCTATCACGTGCAGAGGGAGTTTGAAAGACAACCGTTTATCCGCCCCTCGGATTGAGCCGTCAATGGTGAGTTTCCAGACCAAATATCTTGATGTGGGTCTGGCTTGTCAGGCTACATATCTTGAATAATGACACCATATTTAACTACATCAATGGTGTAAGCCTGTTGACCTTATAACGCATCCTCCAACATGACGATAAAGGGGCGATAAAACAAGTTTACCGGAGCCATTTGATAGAAACTCTGACAGAGTCATGAATCATGACTTTGTAGAGAAATGTATGCAATACTATTTCCAGTACTTCAGATATGCCATATTTACTTATCTGGATATCCCTTTATATAGTTATATAGTGTTTCCGTTTGTGAAGTTTTTGCCTGTATGGCGATTAGATTCACTGTTTTGTGTTGCCTCCTTAAACATGAGAACGTGTCACGCCTGGTGAAGAGGTGAAGTGTAGCTTAGCCCTGGTGACTGTAATACCACGACTAGTCTATCGAGGCGGTGAGAATCCTCAGTTGTGTTCAATAATATGTGGCACAAGAGTCAAGTATTGCTAATCAGGTCTGTAAAATATTATCAGTTAAAGGGTTTATGATATGGTAGTATGGAAGCTCGATTCTGCCATGGGGTAAACATTTTTAAAAGTATGTCAAATTTTTTTTCTTGCACTTGTAAGTTTATATCTTATTCAGAAAAGTAAGATACGGCTCACAATTGCTGTATAAAAAGCAATTGCATGCAAATGTCAAAATTGTGAGCTAACTTTTTTTTCCAATTGTGTATATCTCTTAATTTTTATTTATTTTTTACAATCGCTAGGACACATTTCTCAATAATGAAGTCATATTTGTAATACTCTTCACACAGTGAGCACAACAGAAATGTGGGCTGAACTGAGGATCACCTATCATTACTTTGCCACAAAAAGCATTTAATGACAAAATATGCATAACTTATTTTCTTATTTATAAAATGTATCATTATGTTATGACTTTACTTGTTGAGGCACATGAATATTAACTAATTCAGACTTAATTTAAAACTCATAACCACAATTACATATTACTTAATCAATTAGTTAATAGTCATGTGCCCCAACAAGTAAAGTCATAAAATAATGACACCTTTATAAATCATCAGCTAATGATTAATTAAAGCAGACAACTGGAAGTTGAAATGCACGGCTTTGACCCTCCGTGGTAATTAACATGTTCATTTACATTATTAGTTAATGTAATATGTTATTAAGGAATTAATACATTATTACATATTTAACTAATAACTATTTCATGATTACTTAATCTATTAATCATGTATAATCTTCATTAGTTGCTGATGCAGTAATCATTAATATATGTGTTGCATTAGTAATACATTAACTCATGATTATCTGTGCATTAATTAAGCATTAGTGCACCCTTATTATAAAGTGTTACCCAATAAAGATGACTTGACTCTATATTGCTCTTGTAAATATTTGCCCGCATTTCAGTAATAAAAGTCTAGATCTTTAAAATGCATCCAAATTACAGCAAAGTGCAACTGTACGGTGCTCTGCAGAGGTCAAAAAGGATACCTTACGACCCCACCAGAAACAATCTGAATAGGGCTTAAGACAGACATTTGTTACATGTCAACACTAATGTAGTAATGAAATGTAGAAGCAAAAGTAGTCCAAGGCACTCGATGGGTGTTTTGAAAAAGTTAAAAAGCCTTTATTTTTTCATGGCTTAAACATTTAAAAATTGGTTAATTGGTTTTTTTTAACTAAAAAGTTTAAAAAGCCTTTATTTTTTCATGGTTTAAACATTTAACCAATTTTTAAATGTTTAAGCCATGAAAAAATAAAGGCTTTTAACTTTTTCAAAACACCCATCGAGTGCCTTGGACTACTTTTGCTTCTAGACTTAATTATCCCACACAACCAAAGAGCACCGAGATTTTACACGCTGTGCAGCACTTCTTGCATTCCTTGCTTTGATTGTAATGAAATATATTATGAATCTTAAAAATCAGATACTACCAAAGCAATTCGATGAAACTGAGCAACTACACAAGCGTTAGTCTTTCAATTTCATTACCATCCTCCTGATGTTAGTGTTTTTTTAGGTCTGTGTTTTATGATTGACAAAGTGTGTTTGTTGTGTGTAACCTCTGCTAGTGTCTGCAAGTGGTATTCCATAAAGCAAGGTTAACTTACCCGGAGCTCTCTGTTTTTTGGAACCAAAAGTTACCTCACCCTTATAAATCCCCAGGTATGTCACATAACCTGCTTTCTTGAATAGCCTCTTGGACTAATGATTGATTTGAGCAAATGATGGAGTGTTCTGGTAGTTTTAGTGCATTTTGAGTGTGAAATTAACTGCTGTGCTGTGAATAGGTTTAAAGAAAAAAAGTATCTAGCTATTGAGAAATAGAGATTATATAAAAATAAAAAAAAGTTTAATTTTATCTCACAATAAAAAAGTGAGAATTGTGGGATTTCCTAGCAGTTGCAGAAGAAAAGTCAGATTACAAAGACAGATAAAAAGTTGCAATAACCTTTTTATGTTTGTATCCTATGGCAGAAACAAACTCTCATATGCTACACAGGTCTACACATCTCTCACAGTTCGGAAGTTCTCAGCTCACATGCAGTGGCTCCACACCAGGTCAGCAGGTCAAAGTTCTTCACAAGCAGGGCTGTTTTAAGGGGGGAGATCTTTACCTGGAACATTATTTATACCCCGGTTCCTGTGGTCGAAAAACACCACAAAGACCTGGGCAAAGTTCCCATGGTGGAAACGTGGCTTATGTTGCCTAGTGTTTCCTCGGACAGCAACCGAGAGACTTCTTTAGAAGTCTATTGGGGGAAGGGGCACTGAGGTTTACTGACATCTGTTGCTGACATAGATGAAAAACGTGCTTAACAGACGGTGACAAGCTCCATATGTACGATCATTGCAATTCTTCAACTGCCATAGTCATGTTTGCAATCATGAGAGACATGGAGAAACTCAAACCTCTGTAGATTAATGACAAAAAGACTTGTTTATTAAAAACATGGCTCAATTTTGTGGCCAAGGCTCATGGATTGCAGATTGTACATTTGGTGCATGTCTAAGAGACTATATGAGAGGAGATGACTTTAATTAATAATATAGTTCTACAGTCTCTGTGAGAATTGTTCATATTAGTTGATTTGATACCCCCTGCTCTCAATGTCGACTGTGTTTTGTAAAACACATAATTAGACAGGTTGGGCTTACAACTTTCGCCCAGGGCCTAAATCAAAAAGATTGATTCCCTATGTCTGTGTATTTCATCCCAGGTTAATCCAGGTCATGGCCAGGCATCCACATTACAACTTCTGAATCTCTGCAGATAAACAAGCAGAACTTTGTTGAGCTTCATTATTGATGTGCATCTGAAATGCAGATTTTCTATAACCAAATGTGTGAAATATATGTGCCTTATCAAAATAACACTTTTTGAATGATGACACCACATAGTTATTTGTTTCCTATTTCTTTCTTTCTTATTAATTTTATGTTTGTTTTAGTTTATTAGACATTCACCAGTCAAGGGAAGTTCAGACTTCATGGATTCAGTTCAGAGTTTAAAACCGTCATGAATAAATCTGGGGGTATTCCAGAAAGTAAGGTTTACTTACCGTCACATGAACTACCTTGAACTCTCAGTTGATTAACCCAAACCTTGCTTACTAGAGGTATGCTGGTTCCAAAAACATGTCCTGGAGTAAGATCAGACAACTCAGAGTATGTTCCCGGTTAACACACAACACATTCTCAACAGAGCGACAAATCAAGGATTCACCATTGAAACAGACACTAAGAAAGTGCACGCCATTCTACTTCCTTCTTCTTCTTTTGTTTAATGCCAAGTTACTTAGTGGAACTCGCCACCTAGTTGGTCACAGTGCAAGACATTTTTTGAATCTCTTTTTTGAATCTTTTTTTAATCTTTTTTCAATATTTAGTCACTGATAATAAGGATTATATTGTTTGTTTTATGCTAATTAATTGAATGCAGATCCATTTGTGATGACAATAAAATACATAATAAATATATTTGAATTGCATTAAAGGAACACTCCTAATTTTCCAAGTCCCTTAGAGTTATACAGTTGAGTTTTAACGTTTTTGAATCCATTTAGCCGATCTCTGTATCTGGCGGTAGCACTTTTAATATAGCTTAGCATACATCATTGAATCATATCAGTCCATTAGCATCAGTGCTTAAAAAATGACCAAAGACTTTCAATATTTTTCCTATTTAAAACTTGACACTTCTATAGTTACTTTGTGTACTAAGACCAACGAATAATTAGATGTATCTATTTTTTTAGACCGTTACAGCTAGGAACTACTTTATCAATCCTGCGTAGGAACTTTGCGGCTGTCATGGGTGCAGCGGCGCAATGATATTACACAGCGCCTAATAGGCAAACTTCTGTCAACATACCAGCGTGACAATCTGCTGGCACAGAGAGCGCGCCTGTAACCATGGAGACGTCTTCAGAAGATATTTACTTTGGTGCAGATCCCGAACTGTATCTATTTGAACCGGAATAACAGTTACACTGAAGACGAGCTTTTGAAATGTGAAAGAGAAAGTGTGGCTGAACAGACTCGGGCAGAAGGGACGAGGAGAGCAGATTCAAACTGGTGAGTCAGAGAAGAGTCAAAATTCAAGGAAAAAATGGTCCGACATGGATTCGGTCTTTCGACCTTTTGATTTAGACTAACGCAATATGTGAATGAATTATGCTAAGACGATGCTGCTGCTTATGAAGACAGAGAGAGTGCTAAAATATTTTTCAATACAGGAGACACACTCCGAAGCCTCGGCACACAACGTAACATCACTAACGTCGTAGTATTTTGTAGAAACTGTGTAGATAAACAATATAGACAATTCCACATTCTATTTTAATCAAACTATACACTAACGTTACCTCACCTGAACTCTACAACAAAACTACTAATGATATATACGGTATAAACCAAATGGCCGCACAAACCCCCACACTAAGTGATTGCATTCACAGGTAACGTTAGCTAAAGACAACAGCAGTGCAAGCTAACAAAACAATTAAATAATGTTATACTTACAGCCATGGGGGATGATACACTTTGCCCTGTCTGACCCTATCCCGCAGTTTCTTGTTTGAATCTCCCGGTGTTTTGATATCTATGGTTCAGAGCAGTCAACCAATGATTCTTTCATTCCTTGTTTTCGTTGGTATTCTGTGAAACATGATGGTAGTATACACCTTTAACTCACTATCACAGATCTTTACAACACATTAGGTCCTATCTATAAAAGTCTAATTTAATTTTCTGTTGGTCTTAGTACACAATGTAACTGCAGAATTGTCTAGTTTTAAATAGGAAAAATATTATCTTTGAAAAAGTAAAGTCTTTGGTCATTTTTGAGACCGATGCTAATGAACTGATATGATTCAATGATGTATGCTAAGCTATGCTAAAAGTGGTACCGCCAGATACAGAGATCGGCTAAATGGATTCAAAAACGATAAAACTCAACTGTATAACTCTAAGGGTGTTCCTTTTTAACATTTAAACAGTACCTTGTTATAACAGTGCATTATAAAATAAAATAAAATGCTGTATATTACAGTACAACTCTAACTATATAAGAAATTTAGTTATATTAATATAATTATATTAATTATATAAAACACATCTGAATACTTCTTACGCAAACTAACCGTGGATCATGAGCTGCTCTGGAGCAGGTTATGTTCAGAGAGTGAGTTGCTATGGCTACATACATACAGTATCTTGAAACATACCTCTGTTTTTGGAACCGAAAGTTGAGGTTATCTGCTTACTTAACCTTAAACTTACCCAGGTATGTCACATAACCTGCTTTCTGGAGTACTCCCTGATCCTGATCACAAGAAACAGCAATGGTCTCTTTCAGAATGTGCTTACGAAGCTAAACAAAGGTTTAGGTTAGGGATTTGTATTTGTTTTAGCATTGTGCAAGCAATCAGGTCTGTGATTTGACAGCGCCCATTGAATTGTAGGCCTATACTATCAAATCTGATCATATCTGAGATATGTGATAGAGGACTTTTTTTTTTTGTCTAAAATTCGCAACTACTAACAATTGTCTTTATTGTTTTGCAAACTGCCGTGTTCACTTTCAGGCTCACCTCTCTGTCCGGGACATAACTCTAATTATTATTCTTTTGTCTTTATTATATTTACTGACAACTTTCTATTCACACTGTTTTTATCCATAATTTCTTTGATTAAAATTCTCACTTCACTTTACCTTCTTTGACTTTGTTTCAAATGCTCATCTTTAAAAAAGAAACAATGGTCTTTATTTTTCAAAATTAGTCATAAAACATAATCGCTGATAATAGATGCATAAGGGTTAGCTAGCATCAAAACAGAACCATTTATGAGAATAAAACCTTGTTTTTTTTTCTCTCCAAACTCACTTTAGAATGTCAGTCAAGTGTTTAAAGTAGCCTTCTGTGATCAGGCTTTTAGCCACTCAGTGGGCGTAACCGCAGAGACTCCTCCTACTATGACGTCTTGTGCATATCCTCTGAAAACATTACTCTTATAAAAATACACCAGGTGGCTTGAAGAACAGAGAAACCATATATCATCGCAAGTGCCTCTTCATTGTCTTCATAATCAAAACATGCTTTTGTCCATATAAGGAATTTCCTGAAACTAAAATGTATGTCTGCATCCGAAATCACATACATCCCTATAATATAGTAGGCGGAAAAATAAAGTAAGGGCGTTTTCACACCTGAAAGTCCGCACTAAGGTCCGAACCAAAGTTTGTGTTTTGATAAATTGTATGCATTTGGTTCTTTTTGGTTTGCTTTCACATTGCAGTTATGCGAGCGCACTAAATAACTTTACATGACGCATTTCCGTCCTGTCATCATCTATCGACATCGTCCTGTTATCATCTATGTGGGCTGCATCTTAACATTGATTGGTTTGTCAGCGGACGTGCGTCTGGCGTCAGTGTGTTGTCAATTCAGCGGCTAACTTTGAAAAGAATGAATGACCAGATGCATATCGTTGCCAATACTGTTAATATTATGGCATTACTATCTGCAGCACCAACTATACTCGAGGCAAATTCACCAAATGAACATCCTCGTTGAACATGTTATCGGCGCCGACAGGAAAGGAGGAGAAGATAGGCTACCTTTTTAGCCAAACAATGTATTTTTTTTTATAGTTATGTTTAAATATTATAATGTTATTTTTAAATTTAATCTAGGCTATATTGACTATGAAACATATAAATTGTATCTTCATTTTAATAAATGTTTCATCATTTGCCTGAATTTAATAAATAAGCTTTAATAAAAAAAATAGCAGACAAACCATGACGGATCATTTGCGTTGCACATGAACTGGAGCATATAGGCTATTATCTCACAGGCATGAGAAATATATTTATTTCGAAAATAAATAGTCGAAAATAAATAGTCAAGCAGAGCACGCTGTTCACGCGAGCTGACATGACTACACAAGCAGTTGTGTTTAAAATGCTCCATCACTGCATGTGCTGTGAGTTTAATCTGTGTTTTTTCACTAATCCTACACCAGAACTTCCTGTAAATGGTCTGAAAGTCCGAACTATAGAGAAAATGCTTTCACACAAGAAACGAACCAAACCTTTGTTCTGGTTGGTCTGGACCGAGACTACCTCTTTTCGTCGGACCACATTTAGTCTGTTTGGTCCGGACCATGGTCCGAGGGAGGTTTCACAACTGTAATTTTCCTTCGTACCAAAATGAAAAGTACGAAAATCCGGACCAAACAAGGTAGGTGTGAAAGCACCCTAAGTGAAAAAAGAAGTATGTCCAAATTCACAGTACTAAGAGTAGGCAAAAAGTCCCCGGATGACCCATTACTTCTGGCGAGATTCTAAATCTGATGGACACTTTACTATCCTATGAGGCCACAGGAGAGGATTTGGGACTGGCAGTAAAGCGACGTGACTGACGCTGGTAGATCACATGATAATGACAACATGGCTAATGTAATACGTCTGGTTTACAGTCATATTACACACACTCATACTATATAGAACATACTTTTTTTAGTGGCAGTGAAGAAATTGCTTATTCAAAATAAGTACCTACTCGAGAGTATGTGATTTTAGATGCAGCCTTATGACTTTAAGAGTCTCACTTGTGCATGAGGGCGCCCTCTGTCTTCCAGTATGAATGAACCATGACTGTTAAGCACTCCATAATGCTCGCATTGACTCATTTTGGGTAAACATTTGGCAAAATTAGGCTCCTCCTCTCTTTAGAAATTTGAAGTTAACATATGAGAGTCCATCAATATCCAACATTCTCCAAATGTGCATATTTTGTTTTACTAAAATCCCTGAGGGATTTTGTTTAGTCAAGTGCTTTTACGACAACCATACATTAGGTGGTTGAGGCTCAAATAGATGCGTTTGAGGCTCACATCATATTATCCACAACTTTCCTGCAAGTCTTATTGGGTGTCGTCGCCATGACACTCGATACTTCCGGTTGACGGTATCTCAGTTCCGGTTTAGCACACATAACAGTTTTGCCGGATGCGAGTGACACGAATAAATAGTGCTATTCGCGCAAAGTGTGACGCGTTAACATTTTAAATCCATTCGCGTCATTCACTACACAACAGACACAAATTTGCGCCATGGGAGGGGCTTCTGCCAGGCAGCGGCAGTCGTCAGAAGGACGAGCCGAGTTAAGGCTGCTCTTGCCGGGGTTAATGAGCGCTGAGCGCCGCTGAGCGTCTGGGTCTCACACCTCCGAAACCTACTTGCTTCCATAAACCGTGCAACATAAACGGATCCGTCTGACATGTTGCTAGCACCCCACGCACTCCATTCAATGCCCAACGAGCTTCAAATAAACTCAAGAAGTGTGATGCAGAAGTAGTATTTGCATTTTAATATTTGTAATTGTTGAAATGTTGTTCATGTCAGACATTGTAAGTAGACTTTTTTTTTAATCAACATTAAAATAGATGCATGAACTTCAATTAATTTAAGTACATTGTTATAAAAATTAACATTTCATTGCTGTAAATGTAATTATTGATTTTATATATTAGTTTAACCTATTTAAAATACTGCAGTACAACTGTATAATTGTTTGTAAGGGGTATGTTTATTGTTTTCATTGTTTTCAATAATTTACAGATTTATTTTGTAGCAAGACCGCTCTAACAGCCTAACGTTACTAATCCAAATAGAGACCTGCACTCCCGCGGGACAGAGTGTGGCACGGGATAATGTGCGCGGGTTGCGGGAAAATAAATTATTTTGCGAGACTCCCGCAAAGGGGAAATATCTAACAAAATAAAATAAATAGAAACAAATAAATCTTTATTTATAATTAAATAAAATCGATTACAGGCGCATGGACGGTAACTCTTGTGTGGTTCATAGGAACAGCCAAGCCTACACACAGTGGCAAAATGTCCTAGCTTAGTGCTACAGATATTAGTAGTTCTTGTAAGATAGTCAGATCCATGCGACCATTTTGCCTGAAGCGTTGTTGTAAGTCTACTCCTGAGTCCTGATAATACAACCAAGCATTTAGCTGATAGCACTACAGACTAACGTAAACCGGAAGTTCGTTACCGGCGTGTTCTACGTTGCCATAGCGATCATGGGAAAGGTCAGAGTTCGGGAAAGTTGTGGATAGGGATAGTTTTTTATTTTCTTAACTTGACCATGCTCAGTGGCTCTTTGGGTAGCACTGTCACCTTACAGCAAGAAGACTGTCCCCCACAGCCCAAAGACATGCAGTATAGGTGAAATCTCAAGTGCATAATGGAGAGGGTTGGGGTAAGACCTGGCAACCTACTCAAAAAACATTGCCAATCCAAAATCATGGTCAGGCTCTCATGGATGGTAAGAAATACTAGCCATAGAATCAGAGTCTGGTAGAGTCTGATATGAACTAATGCAAACAAAGAACACTTCAGTGCAGGTTAAATAACAGTTTAAAACAAATAAAAATCCTTCCAAAATATTTGCCATTATGTAGTCCTCTTGTAATTTTGCTGTTGTTTCTAGTTTTCTCATTAGCTCTTGCGCATGTTTTCCCTTGTGTTTTGTCAGTTGTTGTTGTTGTTGTTGTTTTAACCCCTGTGTTAGATTTGTTTCTGTGTAGAGTATATTCAGTGATAGTGTGTATAATTAACTGTACCTGTAAAGATTGTGTCAATCCCCATGAGAACGGAATGAACTCAAGACATTTCCCCATCACGTTGACATTCAGTCCTTGAGTTTCAGTGCTTCAGCCAGGCTTTCTGCTAATTTAATTAGATATATTACTGGGGTTAATTAGCAAAATATTGTCTTTTGTGAGATAAATTCAGAGTTATTACACAGCGGCAGGATGTTAGATGTGACTTCTTATACTAGACTTCAGAGGAAATGTCACAGAATTTGATGCATTTGGGTTATACTACATTTATAATAACATTCAGAGTGTCTACTTATCCTTAACGCAGCCAATATTTAGAGTGCATGATTTTTGCTTTAAAATGAATGACAACACTACTTTTGTGCATGGAATTGGACACTCTTTTTTTTTTTTGCATACATGTGCATGTCCAGGAATTTATTTAGTTGGTGTTTGTGCTAGTATAAAATGCAAGCTACGAATTCAAATCAATGAAATAATTTCAGTTTCATGCTGGTTAAAGTTGTGTCTGATTTTGAATTTGAGATCAATACAGAATGTTTTGCATCCTGAGCGAGAAGTGCTTCTTCAGAGTATGAGAACACAAAGATCCACTTCACCCTCTCAGCAGATGCCAGAATTAAAGGCATGTTCGGATTAAATGCAACTTTGCCACAGAGAGTAATTTCAACTTGGTCCTCAGCTTGAAAAAGCAAAAATTGTGTAATGCACTTACAGTGAAATGTCTATGGGGCAAGGCACTGTACCAATAAATATTAAAATACAACTGACGCCATTGTTACTGTTTATATCTTTGTGAATCAAGTGCTTGAATATCTAGAGCTGAAATTTGGATATGCTAATAGGTTGCTTGTATCTGATGTGCACTGTAGTTGGCCAATCACAACAGACTAGGACATCTGACTGATCAGAGCAGAGCAGGTTCTCAGAAAGGCGGGGTTTAGAGTAACTGAATCCTTTACTGAACCGTTTCTGACATTTGGTCTCATTCTATTAAACTTTTGGAAATATATGAGTAAATTCAGAATACTTTATTAATCAGACCTTCCCGAAAATGCTCCTCCGGATTCACAAATGCTTCATAAATATCCGATTTGATAGTTAAATTTGTGTACTGTATATAATGAGTTCCAGTCATTCATAAATAGGGAGTTTGTGCACGCTCATTCAAAATTAGCATAACCCCTGGCTATGAATTACAACTATATAGTATGTGTCCAGGAACGCTGTGGAATCTTCTGGACTCCATTCTCATGTTTAACTCCAGTATGTTGCATAAATGCTAGAGATTAACTGGCCACATATAAGCAATTAATGTGTGTTGACAAAGCATTTTGTAATGCTATTTAACCTTCTGGACAATAAGAGTATTCTGTGGCTCTGAAAAAATGTGACATTGTTCCAGGGGGTGCGTTGTTTAGCGAGGTCTGTGACATTGGGCATAAGTGGGCCAAGAACAAATGATGAACACCTGCGTCTTGTTCCAGTAATGGGCGTGGAGAGATACACATACAACCAGCTGGAAAAGGACATTCGAGGAGAGAGGCAGACAAGACTCTGCAAAAGGAGGAGCTTTGGAGAGCATACTGAAAGTTACAGAAAGGATTGAGTTATTGTGAAGGGCGTGTTGATGTATTGTTGGATCAGTGATCTGAAGAAATAAAAGTACCCAAGTCTCTTTTAAGCTGACCCTGTCTTCTTTCTTCATTATCTACAAACTTGTTAAATTGGTGCCGAAACCTGGGAAGGAAGAAGCGGACGCCGACATGCAAACTTTGTCCCTTGCGGTCCTCCATCAGGAACAACATCAGGCACTGCTTGACCTGAGAAGCGACCAGGAACACTACTTCCAGGTGATCGTACAGGCCCAGCAGGAGGACCGCAAGAGGTTCCGGAGCTGAATGGATTGGGAGGTTGGGCCTGTTGGCGTTGCAGGGACCCATAGCATTTCATTTATAGGCGTCCGTTGATGGAGGTGGGGACAATGATCCGGGCTGCCCCTGGTCAGGCTGACTGGTACCAAATACCTGTGCATATTAAGGGGGGGTACCTATCAAGCTTTGGTGGATTCAGGTTTTAACCTAAACTTGATTCACCAAAGCCTGATTCAACCTGAGACATTGGATACAAGCCACACAGTTCAGGTAAAGTGTGTGCACGGGTATATGGTGAAATATCCTCTAGTGTTGATTATAATTAAATTTAGGGGTCAAAAGCATAATGCAGAAGGGACCGTTAATACGCACCTCCAACATCCGTTGATTTTGGGTACCAATTGACCTGTTTTCAGATATCTATTGGGGTATTTGTGTGTGGATGTCTCTTGGGGAAATACAAAGAAGGAAAAAAGCAGCAGCTGTGCATGAGGGAGAGGCTGAGCAGGGACCACTGTGTTCTGAACCAGGGGAACTGAGCACAAATGATAGGCGAATGGCCCAAGACACAGCAAAATACAACCCAATTATTAGTACCAAAAAGCCGCCTGGAAATGTTTTCAGGACAGGGGACAACACTAAATTGTCTAATGGGCCGTTTATTTTGTTTTTGTTTGTTTGTTAGTTTTTTTTTGCTGATCATTCACAAAAATGCAGGTAACAGTAAAATTGTGAAATACTTTTTACACTTTAAAATAAATGTTTTCTATGTGACTATATAGTAAAGTGTTATTTTGCAGCAAATCATATTAATAATACATTTAAATACTTTTTTTAAAGCATTAGAAAATCTAAAACTTTTGAACGTTATTTTATACTTGGATTTAAACATGAAACAACACATAAAATTGTGGTAAAAAATACAGTGTAAAAGATACATTCAGGGCAAAAGTGCAAACAGAAACAGTGCAAGGTGAATAAAAACTAATTAGGCTTCAATGCATATAGAGAAAGACATGAGAATGAAGAGGAACGGGCCCACTCATTCCACCTATTACCAGCACATAATATTGCACAAAATATTGCACAGAGTCTATGGAACCAAATTCATTTCAGTCTCTGTTTTCTATGACTGAGGGGAATGCTTGTTGCTTTTCTGAATGTTTGTGGAATTTAATATATATATATATATATATATATATATATATATATATATATATATATATATATATATATATATATATATATATATATATATATAATAATAGATTTTATTTATAATGCACTTTTCATTCCGAAGAATCTCAAAGTGCAACAGAGGGGAGGGGGGGGGGGGGATAACAACAAAAAATGAATAACAAGTAAAAATATAGAATACTACAAACAGTCAACCAACACAGAAAACAGAACAGAAACAGAGCTGATGGTGAACAGAAACAGAGCTGATGGTGAACAGAAACAGAGCTGATGGTGAACAGAAACAGAGCTGATGGTGAACAGAAACAGAGCTGATGGTGAACAGAAACAGAGCTGATGGTGAACAGAAACAGAGCTGATGGTGGACAGAAAACAGCTGATGGTGGACAGAAACAGAGCTGATGGTGAACAGAAAACAGAGCTGATGGTGAACAGAAAACAGCTGATGGTGGAAGTCTCTGTTAGCTCCGCAGCACACTGTGGTCCACTCCATGTTTCAGATTTCTCCCAGCGGCAGTGTCCCGATGACATCGCCGAGGCACGACAGCTGAAGACCAGATGATGGGTCTTCTTCATGATGATTCAAAAGATGGGGATCGCTGCAGCACCATGCAGGAGTCAGAACATTCCTCCGGGCACTTCTGTGGACACACCGGGGCCGGCGCAGATGTCCAAGCCGCTCCACGGTCGCAATGTAGGACGGAACAGCGGCGCAGCCGAGAAGCAGAACATCCCAACATCATGCCGGACGCCGACGACGAGAGCCCGGATGACGCTAGCCCGGTGCAAACTTCAGCCACCATGCAGCCCAAGCCCAAGGGAGACCACCAGTGAGCACCCGCGGCGAGAAACATCAAATGTCCTCCAAACCAGAAACCAACTGCAGCAATTCAAACGTAAACATTAGAGAAGCGGTTGAAAACGGCGAAACGACGAACAACGACCTCTCAGTGGCTGCCAGCAATCAGCAACAGTCCCAATTGTAGCTCTGACTGTTAGACTAGTCACAAACATAAGGAAATAAAATAAAATGTAAATCTAATAGTACATTAACATGATCATTTGTGGGTGGAGAAGCGGCGAACAGACAACGCCAGCGTCCTCTCCCCCACGTTGCCTAGCAACCATATATATATACAGTCTTGTTCAAAATAATAGCAGTACAATGTGACTAACCAGAATAATCAAGGTTTTTCGTATATTTTTTTATTGCTACGTGGCAAACAAGTTACCAGTAGGTTCAGTAGATTCTCAGAAAACAAATGAGACCCAGCATTCATGATATGCACGCTCTTAAGGCTGTGCAATTGGGCAATTAGTTGAATTAGTTGAAAGGGGTGTGTTCAAAAAAATAGCAGTGTGGCATTCAATCACTGAGGTCATCAATTTTGTGAAGAAACAGGTGTGAATCAGGTGGCCCCTATTTAAGGATGAAGCCAACACTTGTTGAACATGCATTTGAAAGCCGAGGAAAATGGGTCGTTCAAGACATTGTTCAGAAGAACAGCGTACTTTGATTAAAAAGTTGATTAGAGAGGGGAAAACCTATAAAGAGGTGCAAAAAATGATAGGCTGTTCAGCTAAAATGATCTCCAATGCCTTAAAATGGAGAGCAAAACCAGAGAGACGTGGAAGAAAACGGAAGACAACCATCAAAATGGATAGAAGAATAACCAGAATGGCAAAGGCTCAGCCGATGATCACCTCCAGGATAATCAAAGACAGTCTGGAGTTACCTGTAAGTACTGTGACAGTTAGAAGACGTCTGTGTGAAGCTAATCTATTTTCAAGAATCCCCCGCAAAGTCCCTCTGTTAAAAAAAAGGCATGTGCAGAAGAGGTTACAATTTGCCAAAGAACACATCAACTGGCCTAAAGAGAAATGGTGGAACATTTTGTGGACTGATGAGAGTAAAATTGTTCTTTTTGGGTCCAAGGGCCACAGGCAGTTTGTGAGACGACCCCCAAACTCTGAATTCAAGCCACAGTACACAGTGAAGACAGTGAAGCATGGAGGTGCAAGCATCATGATATGGGCATGTTTCTCCTACTATGGTGTTGGGCCTATTTATCGCATACCAGGGATCATGGATCAGTTTGGATATGTTAAAATACTTGAAGAGGTCATGTTGCCCTATGCTGAAGAGGACATGCCCTTGAAACGGTTGTTTCAACAAGACAATGACCCAAAACACACTAGTAAACGGGCAAAGTCTTGGTTCCAAACCAACAAAATTAATGTTATGGAGTGGCCAGCCCAATCTCCAGACCTTAATCCAATTGAGAACTTGTGGGGTGATATCAAAAATGCTGTTTCTGAAGCAAAACCAAGAAATGTGAATGAATTGTGGAATGTTGTTAAAGAATCATGGAGTGGAATAACAGCTGAGAGGTGCCACAAGTTGGTTGACTCCATGCCACACAGATGTCAAGCAGTTTTAAAAAACTGTGGTCATACAACTAAATATTAGTTTAGTGATTCACAGGATTGCTAAATCCCAGAAAAAAAAATGTTTGTACAAAATAGTTTTGAGTTTGTACAGTCAAAGGTAGACACTGCTATTTTTTTGAACACACCCCTTTCAACTAATTGCCCAATTGCACAGCCTTAAGAGCGTGCATATCATGAATGCTGGGTCTCATTTGTTTTCTGACAATCTACTGAACCTACTGGTAACTTGTTTGCCACGTAGCAATAAAAAATATACTAAAAACCTTGATTATTCTATTTAGTCACATTGTACTGCTATTATTTTGAACAAGACTGTATATTCCAATGTATAATATCTGTAGCCTATGCATAACTGATGGGAAATTAGAAATTAATGAGTAGGCCTATAGACACATGCTGTATGTGTCAATAGGCAATTACCAGAGATAGCGCACTGCAAACATTTACACATTTGTACACTGCAAACATTTACACATTTGTGCACTTCATCGATTGCACATACAGCACATTTTACACATTTACACCCAAACATATATTTGTGAGTACAAGCTTTGTTGGTGATAATGAGGCAGCATAAACACTATAGTCAAAATATATTCTAAACATTAAAGGGTTAGTTCACCCAAAAATGAAAATGGGATGTTTATCTGCTTACCCCTCAGTGCATCCAACATGTGGGTGTATTTGTTTCTTCAGTAGAACACAAATGAAGATTTTTAACTCCAACCATTGCTGTGTGCCAGTCATATAATCATGTGAATGGGTAAGGTTCTATGAGAGCAAAACATACATACGTCCCTAGGAAGACTGAACAAAGTGGACCTACAATCTGGAAGAAAATAACAGCATTTCGTCGGCATTGCAAAATAGCCTCGCCTCCCATTATTTAATATTCTCGGAGGAGGGGTTTATGTAAATATTGTAGTTGCTGATGTCAGCAAGTCTGGAGGAAAAGGCCGTAGTTCTCTACCAGCCATTTGCTGTAGTTCTTAGAAATGTATTTCTTTAAAAGCAAATATCATTTAACAATGATGATCTTTTTGCAATTTCAAGTTTAACAGATACCTTGCATTTTCCAACATGACAATGCCAGAGCACATATTGCATCAGTTACATCATCATGGCTGCATAGAAGAAAGATCTGTGTACTGAAATGGCCAGCCTGCAATCCAGATCTTTTACCCATAGAAAACATTTGGCGCATCATAAAGAGGAAGATGCGACAAAGAAGACCTAAGACAGTTGAGCAACTAAAACCGGGTATTATACAAGAATGGGACAACATTCCTATTCCTAAAATTGATCAACTTGTCTCCTCAGTCCTCAGACGTTTGCAGACTGTTATAAAAAGAAGAGGGGATGCCACACAGTGGTAAATAAGGCCTTGTCCTAACTTTTTTGAGAAGTGTTGATGCCATGAAATGTAACATGAACTTATTTTATTTTTATTCCCTTAAAATTATACTTTTGCTCAGTTTAAACAGTTTATATGTCATTTATGTTATATTCTAATTCTATTCTGAATAAAATATTGAAATTTGAAAGGTCCTTATCATTGCATTCTGTTTTTATTCACAATTTGTACAGTGTCCCAACTTTTTAGGAATCGAGTTTGTATAAAAAAGCATGTCAACGAACGTAAATAAAACTAGATGACTTACTCATCCGAAATTGTATTCTCGACTGGATCAAGTTGCTCTTCAAAATGCAAGCGTTCATCATTGGAGTCCCACTCTTCTTCTGAGAAAGATGTGAAATCTTTGTCACTGTCTAAGACCATCTTAAGAGCTTCCTCACCTGTACACACACACACACACACACACACACACACACACACACACACACACACACACACACACACACACACACACACACACACACACACACACACACACACACACACACACACACACACACACACACACACATATATAAGGGATGTGTATAAGAGACGATATATATAAGAGACGGAGTTCAGACCGGCGCTCATGTTGTGTTTGCTCACGGTGATAACAGCACTGTCATACGCACATGACGACAAGGAGGTTACCATGGTGCATAAAGCGAGTTACTCCTCTCACTTCTGCTAGTTTTACTGAAGTGTCTTACCCTGTGCAAATTGGCCATTAATATTACAGACGTCCTGCGGGTAAAATGACTTTACCCCCACATCCCCATGTTAATCTAATCCCGTCCGAATAGGGCTAAAGAACGAGACACACACGTCTCCCGGACATCGTGTAGAATTCAACCTTTCAGATAACTACTTCGAAAATCCCGATGTGCTTCCTGTTTTATGCATCAGACATTCAGCCAGTGCCCTGTAAGTGTGACGTCTAAAGCTAAGACTAAAAGTCCACCGGCTTCACTACTTATCCACTTCACAAGGCTTTGCTCGTCCACCATACTTCCCCACTTGACTATACTGGTCAAGCAGCTAGAACAGCACCAACAACTATATCTTTTCCCACACAAAAATTTAGTCATGTTACAATCCTTGCTATACTTTTCAGAAGGACTTACAGTATACGAAGAGACTTTACGAGGTGTGAAGGCCAATTTAAGCAGTACAAAACACAGCCCTTGTCTGCTGACTCAAGTTTTCCATCACTTCCTACAAGCACCTTGAATATCAAAAATGCCACACTTACAAACTGGAAAGAGTGTGACAGTGCAAAGCATTCTGAAATGGGAAATACAACAAGGCAAATGTTTTGTCGTGTGAAGCCCTCATAAATATTCAATAAGGTAGTGACAGTTGGATGGTGCTGGCAGCGATGGCTGCTACCTCACAAGACTGTTGTAGTTCAGATCAATTAGTTCTGCATTCAAACCACTGTTTGGCAGCAATGTTCTCTGCCGGTACATGTTTTTGAATATGTCATAATAACATTTCAATTCAATGTCCCAAAAAAGTAAGTTCCCTTTAAAAAGTAGTAGAATTAAATTGATTTCAAGGTAGAGTCATGGTGTAACAGCGATTTCCTGACAGTCGTTCGGTTAAGATTTATTATGATTTATATATGATATTATATTTTATTTTGTTATAGATAGTTTTCATTTGTAACCAATTTGTCTTATGAAATACCTTAGTTGTATCCCCATTACTGATAGAGATCTCAAGATTTATACTGTTGTCAAATTGTAAAGCTGAATTATTTTATTATTGTATCATGTTTCCTGGGGTGCACTTATAATGTTAGTATGATTTTTTACATAAAAAAATAAATAAAAAAAACACATTTTCTACTGTGAGACTACAGTGTGAACGCCCACTGCTGTGATTGGCTACTATGAGACTTCAGTGTTCAGGCTGACATCTTTGTATATGAAATAGCTAGTATTATATGTGGACATGGGCTTTGAAAGCAAATGTGGGTGGGTCTCCCTGATTTTTTTACTGGAGTAGATGCAATTTACATCAAGTGCAAATAGTCTGCATCGTTTCCTAAACATCTTGTTGGCCCAGACAAAATTACTAAAGTCATCAAATAATTTGTAGTGACAATAGCTTACGAGTAAGAATAAAGAGGAAGAGTAAAACATGGCAGAAAGTTTTGATGCAAATCAACCCAACGTTCGAATTCGCCTTTTGCCGAACTCACTCTACTCCCTTTTCCTATATCACATATCAGATAAGAAAACCAATTATTTTCAATAAAAAATAGGAAAACATTTACAAAGTGGAAATAAAGCTTCTAACGTGTGTTTAATAAAGTGTTTATTGGTTAGGTGAACAGATTTATAGAAGTGAGTGGGTCCAATATTATTGGTCTTAAAAAGTGGGTGGGTCTTAACGGTTCCGATGCCCATGCATGTGGAACTCTCTCAAAAATGTACAGCTCTCAAGGTTAACGAATCATAAAAAGTGTTGATTATAGCATTATATTCAGATTATGGCATGAAAGGTTGCAATGATGATCATTGTAGCTGATCAAAGACATGTTGAGCTCATGAATACTGTGACTTTGTCATTGCAACTCGAGTTCTGCACACTAATGAATGCTTTCATCATAACTAACAGTGCAAACATAATGTTAATAAGAGATTTTTTGATTATTTCTGAAGTTTTGTCAAGAGTCCAGAACTCAGTCACTGATAAACTTGCTCTGTTTGATTGACAGCTCCAGCGATTGTAAAGGGCGTGTTCTTCGATTGCTTATATAATTTAATCACAGTTTAATTAAGGGTGCGTTCACACTTGTCATGTTTGGTTCGATTAAAACGAACCCTGGTGCGATTGCTCATTTAGTGCGGTTCATTTGAACATATGTGAACGCTGCCATCCGAACCCTGGTGCGCACCAAACAAGCGGACTGAGGCCGCTAAAAAGATGGGTCTCGGTCCGCTTCCAAACCAACTCTGGTGCGGTTCGATTGATATATGAACGCAACACGGACCAAAGACATGTAAACGGACCAAAAACCGGATGGACGTAATGTCACAAGATGCAATGCATAGTCAGCTGATTTGACGACGCAGAAAGATCGGTGTATGCAAAATTAATAAAATTAACGTTAGAGGGCAAACGTGGAGCCACAACAAAGTCCTTCATTAATACTTGGTCCGCATGTTTCGAAAATGCTAGAAAAAACGCACAAAAAGCAAACCTGGTTCTCATCAAAGGACCCGTGTTGCCCATTATTAGCAGGTAACGTTACAGACGACAGAACGGCCGTCTCTTTTGCATAAGAGTCGCCCGTCTCTTTTCTACATAACGGAGGAAATACTGCTGCTGTTTTGAATGTTTTGAACATTTTATGAGCTCTTCATTAGTTCTCAGCTGGTAAAAATAATGCCATATGTACACGCATACAATGATGGCGTGTAATCAGCACACAGCGTTGTTCTGAATGTTCGGTAAGCGAGCTCCTACGTCATATAAGCCGACCAATCAGGTTGTGAGCGTCTCCCTATGCCTTTGGTTCGGTAACTTTAGGTTCGCTGTTAAAAATGCCAGTGTGAACGCTAAGCGGACCAGGACTATATGTTTTGTTTTTGTTTTTTGGTCCGGACCAAACAAACCAAACTAACCGAATTACAAGTGTGAACGCACCCTAACATATTATTTTCATCCTACTAATAGACACAATGTGAAGTTGAGCGTTTAGTCACTGGTTTGATTTACTGACACACAGACAAAGATTATATGACTGTACATGACTCATATCAGAAATCACTGGTCTCAGATCAGGCTTTATAAATTAACACGGTTACTCACATGATGTGGCATTACTGTCGAGTCTATATCGTAAAAGTCTGTTTGCAAATCCATCGCCAAAATTAGGATTAATTTATCAAAGAATCCACACTAAAAAACAGAGACAAATAAATCTTGATCAACTGAGACATTCACATTGTTGAAAATAAATAAGCACATTCGTAGCATTAGGATCCTTTGGAAGGTGATGTTATTTTTAGTCCAGTGCTCCTGTATCGCTCTTCTCTCCTCATCATCTCACTAACACTCCAGTGGGCGTGGCCAAAGTTGTGATGATGGAGTAGGCGTTGATCTTCTTCTGCAGAGCCGTCTGTCAACATCTATTATAGGCTCATTCCACAACGAGTCGTTCTCTGGGGTTGGTTATAATAAAAGCTGTCTTTGTTTTAACAAGGACATTTTTTAAATCTGACCTCTTATGTGTCAGAAGCTGAAGGTAATTTAGATTTCTTAGTTCATGACCTCAATACGTTACATGTTAAGGCAGTATGCTAACCTAAATTGAGCCTCATTAGTGATTGATTTAAATCATCCATGATAGACAGGAACTCAGTGAAGTTCATGTTTGACTTAATACTTCATTAAATAATAGTCTGGAATTTACAGTCAACATTTTTTAATTCTTCTGAAATGGAACCCGTCATTAAATGGCATTTATTTATTTATTTTTTGGGTGTGCTTGTGATGAATGTGTAATAAATGTATAATAATTGAATAATGTCTTAAAAACTGTCAAAAACAATTTGTCCTACAAGGAAATATAATTGTGTTGCCTAACCGTAGGCTTAAAATGCTATGTTTATTTTAGGAAGCTCAGATATTATACATCTTTAAACACCTCTTACAAGACATTCATATTCATCTTTGTCAAATGATGTCTCGGCAATTTGACAACAATAAAGAATGTTGCTCAGGGCTCAGGGCTAGAAACCCAGTAGCTTGAGAAACTTGTTCTCTGCAAGAAGTGAGCCATAAGCTGTTATGCATGTGCCCTTTAATTTGAGAAAGACACTTAACCCCTGGTAACTCCAGGCGGACTGACCCTATAACAAGTCTACTGGAAGTCACTTTAGATAAAAGCATCAACTAAATGACGGCTTGCAAAATTGGATTGTTTATCCATTTTTTTATCAGGCCTACACAAATACACAGTAAAAACAAAAAAAATGCAGTTATACTGTTAAAACTGCTGTCTTGATTATAGGACTGGTTGCGATTTGGGTAATATAGACGTCAACTCATATTATGAATGTGTCAGTGGTATTCAGATTTCAGAGTTTTATGTCAAGGCCTATAAATGTCCAATGAAAAGTGCACTGCTGTCATTATCACTGCCGGACTGTTTTACTGTTGCCAATTAAAATGTAATGATCAACCCATATACCTTGTCTTCTGTAAGAAATAGCTAGCTGTATAATTTATATTCTCCATATGGCATCCTAACGCGGAAATCCATCAAAAAACAGATGACACCATAAACACGATAGACACCACATTTATTTGAGTTCATTATAAATGCAAAACAGTAAGGCTTATATTACGAGACGATGAAATCTGGCATGCTTTTAACCTTTTATAATAACCTTTGTAACCTTTTCCAATCTTCATTTAGGTTTTTTTTTTTGTGTGTATTTTTATTTTATTTTTTGTTAGAAATTCCTACTGCGATCATGTTTCTTACATCAAAAGTTTCAAAGGGGACATATTATGCAAAATTATTGTATAAGCGTTTGAACACCGATGTGTATCCGCAGAGTGTGAGAACAAACAGCCTATGGTTTGTGTCAGGAAATGTCCTGAAGTTGTTTGAGTGAGACTTTCAAAAAAAAGGTGCACTGGATTTACATGATTTAATAATGTACATCAGTTCCACATGATTCAATTAATTCATCAAACATGATTTGTTCATATAACTTCAACATCATGGAATGAAGTGATTTTTAAGTAACCCAATTGTGTAATCTCAAAAGGATTTTAATTTGGCTTCCTAACAACAGTGGTGTGCACAGGGGGGCTTGAGACCCTGCCTCTTTAATCGAATCACAAGCTTATTTTGTTTTTGTACATTTTTATGATTACTTAACTAATTTATAAGACTGTACTGACTAGCTTTCATTCTGTTAGTCAGGAATAGCACATAATGAACATGCCAAGTGCTATGAAATGCTCTTTAATGGCATGTGCTGTCTCAATCCACAGCCTAAGCAATCGCTCCACTCTTCTCCACTACGGTAACCCAGTGTTATTTAAATGGTTCTAATTATTCTAACATAATTAAACATTAAACACTATTTAACAATATAAAGTCCCCTTATCTAATTTTGCCCAAAAAACACATAAAATAACACTTAAGTTTTACTCTTCTCGTCAAGTCCCAAGGAAAGCATGCTGGGAACTACAGTTTCAGCACAAATCATGTTGGAGTACTTAATTGGTTCACATTAACCCCAAATAGTGTAATCTAGTAGATTGCACATTTTAGAGAATTACATTAATCAAAAGCAAAGAAATCACGTTTAGAAGAGAAACACAATTTTGTTGTGTAGATTGCAAATAATAAGATTAAATAAATTGGACAATGTGTGTTTTCCTTTTTTTTTTCAGTGAAGGATCTTTTCAATGCTGAAGGTTGATTCCGAAAGTTGGTTCAGTACCGATGCTTTGTGTGCAAACTTCAGATCCAGACAAAGCAATTATCAATTCCAAATTGCCTTTCTGAAAGAGTTTATTAGAACTTTATACAGCTAATGTTGCTAAAGCTACCATCGTCTCTTAGCCTAGAAATCTAGACGCACCCTAGCGGCAGCAAATTTAATCTGCCGCGAGTGTCGTCTAGCAACTCTCAATACCCTTCTGAGCTGTATTCGCCTAACTTTTGCCAGGCCAATCACAGCGTGTATAGAGTCGGCGGGCGGGGCCATAATGCCGGCCGAGTTGCGTTTGCGTGCTTCTAGTAAACATAGAAACTTGCAAACGGCGGTCTTTCGAATCAGCTTTGACCGCGACTCTGGAAGACTTGGAGTTGAGCTTTTCTCTGAGAAAAGAACAAAGAACGGCACTGAAGTCATTCTTAAAAAGGGAAGATGTGTTCTGAGTTTAGCCGACCGGATACGGCGAATGTTTAATCAGTCAGCGAGCTCTGCTTTACCGTCGTTGCTCTGGTTGGTTGTAGCGCTATCCTATCGCGTGCAGAGGGAGTATGAAAGACAACCGTTTATCCCGCCCCTCGGATTGAGCTGTCAATGGTGAGTTTCCAGACCAAACATCTTGATGTGGGTCTGGCTTGTCAGGCTAATCGTCTCTTCCTTCACTTAGAATTACCGTAAATATTTATAAATATTAACTAGTTTCATAGTTAAAAATCGCACATGATCACCCTTTGAAGTCATCCACTTGAATGTGAAAAGCTCATAACCACGACTTCAGAAATGGGAATCATGAATGTTTTTATTCACCAATTCTTTTAGTAATTATCCTGCCATGTTCACCATATGCATATTTCTATTGTTTTGTTGTTGCCGGTATGCCAGAGCAAGAGCTCTTGAAGCTCCGCCCTCTTCTTGAAAGGGGGCCCAGCTTATTTACATTTAAAGGGACACACATGAAAACTATCATATCATATAATGGATACACATATATAGAAGTTTTGTTTGCTTGTTAGCCTGAAGCTTGTTCTGTTATAAGTATACTGTTGTTTTTTAACACTATTTTATAGGTTTACAATTCCCAAGTATATCACAAAAATATTAAAAGGGGGAAAAAATTGTCAGACATAACATTTTATTTTTTTATTTTTTCAATCATGCGAAATAGGACCAGGAACATATTACTAAAGTAACTCAATCTGATTTTTGTATCATACTGTCTTTAAATTCCTTGCCCTGGAGATAATGTGGAAATGTGTTTATACAGTATTTTTATTTAGTTATTTTTCTAAATCTAATACGAGTGTACATACCAGGTGCACTTAACATCCTCAGTTAAAAGCGCTCTCCTCATACGACAGAATTTATTTGGCAGAGAATCGTCAGCATGAACGTAAGACTGTGATGTGAAAATGTCAGATGAGTGGCTGGGAAAGGTTATTAAACATTGTGTTCACAGACACTGGGAAGCCTCTGTTTGGGGACTGTGGGACAGCTGACCCCCAGTAACACCTCCTCCTTCTCTTTCCCTGTAGAATCAGTTTGCAGCTGAAATGCTAGTTGACTTGGCCGGGGTGACGGTTAGTGCTGTTGCATATGGGCAAGTTTTGTGCTGCAGGCAGAATTCTAATGCGGTCATCAATAACCCCAAACAGCTGCTCAGAAAGAAACACTCGTGTGAGTGAATGCCATGATGGAGCACTTCCTGAGAAAAAAAAAAAGGCTAAATTGGTAAATACAACATGTATTCATTTCCAGATCTTTTAGTTTAGTTTAAACCACATATGTTGGAGTTTATGCTGTCAGACTTTTCATTTTGACATGTGAAAAACTGCAGGACAGGGTTTACCTTATCTGAATGACAAAATAACTCACTTCAGAAATTAAATATAAGTGAGTGGTGCTAAATGGTTAATGTCTAATTGCATTTGAAAATACCACCTACACTAAACCTAACCGATAATGTCAACAATAGCAAATGTGAGATGAAATACTTTTTCTGTAGCAACTGTGTGAATTTAGCTGTTTCTACAAGTCTTAAAACTCTTCTATTAGGACGTAAAGGAGCACTATGTAGGATTTTTGCAGTAAAATATCCAAATAACACTAGGTCAGTGTTATATTTTGTTCAGTTGAGTTTGTACAATATCCCAAATGTTTCCAACTATTTGTGAATCATGAGAAAATGTCTATTCCAATGAACCGTGACGTCTGAGGGAGTCGCCTGTCAATTGCGTCATATCTGCGTTATCCTCGGTTTTCGGGTTTTTTCTGCAGAAGCGCTTTACTCTTAGCAGTGTGAACAAGTCTCACAGCAGCCGCTGAGCGAACGCTCAGAGTAACGTCATAACATCTTTCTTAACACACTTAAATGTATTTAACATGACAATCAGAGCAGCGTTACCAGAGCCGCACACTTGGAAAGGCACACACCTGTCTATATAAGGTCCCACAGTTAGCAGTGCATGTCACAGCGCAGATATTATATATAAAATGGTAATCTGCCCTATAATCATAATTTGCAGAAAAACAAAAAAGATTGTTTTACAGCCATCAGTTTTCCTTTCAGCTCGAAATTGCACACAGTTTTAAATAGAAACATAGAAAGAGGCATGTTTTTCCATTGAGCCTATTTTGATGTATTGTGCTGTAGTGCCACACACACACACACACACACACACACACATAACTGAAGTCTTACTAGTTCAAAGGCATCCAGAAGTTCAGAAAGTTTTACATGAACAGCGTCCATTGGCGAAGGAGAATTTCAGAAATTCCACATCATTTAAACATGTCCGATTCATTTCTGTCAGACATCCATGTATGGCGGTGTTTGATATATCTTGAAAGAGTTTAGCTAGTTTACCTGCTATTTCAGCTTTTATCAGCCATGGCCATATGTTGTTGCTCGCTGAGCTTGTATGAAGCACAGTCTGGCTTGTCAATAAAAGTGTTTCCTTTCCTTTAGATGTATGACTTTTAACCTGTAACTCAAGAGGTGTCTTTCCCTCCATCTTTACCCTGTTGTTCTCCTGCACCCCTTCAACGTCAGTGCGCTCCTTTGATTGGTCGTCTTATGTTGATGATGGATGAACCCTAAAACATGTCAGTGATTCTAAGGAAAAATATGGCTTTTTTTTTTTTTTTTTTTTTGCATGAACAAAAGCATATATTTTCAATCATATTTGACAGTATAGCATATAGTTTGTCCTTTGTCCTCCGTATCGGTGCTGGATCTCATGCCAGAGCTTGTGTTGTGTCTGACTTCAGACCGCTGTCCTGCGTTTCTCTCATAGCTGAAATATTCAGTGGTTCCCAAACCTGTCCTGGGGACCCCCCACCAGGTTTGCATGGCTCCCTTATCTAACACACCTGATTCAACTTATCAGCTTATTAGTAGAGACTGCAAGACTTGAATTAGGTGTGTCTAATGAGGGAGACATGCAAAATGGGCAGAGGTGAGGGGTCCCCAGGACAGGTTTGAGAACTTCTGAAATATCTGACTGTCTCCATAACCTGTCCATAAACAATCAGTCTACAGTTCTGAGGACATATTTTAACATTATAACTATTTATATTCTGTCTCTTTTTTAATAAAGTCATAAAATGGTATGCAAGTGTGACAAGTCTCCTGTTCTTCCTGTTACGGCCAGCCAGTGGGTGTGGAGGAGGCTCATCAAATGAAGTAAAACAGAGCAGTAAAGCAGAACTTTTATTTAAAAAAAAGTTGCCAGCCACCGCCAAGGTTTTTGACCATTTTCACCAAAATTGAATAGCCCATAGAATATGTCGTTTAATGAATATCTGAGCATGAAAGAGATGACACTCTTCTTAAAAAAAGAACAAAAACAACAACAAAAATTTGTTTAGCTTCTTGCATTCATTTTTTATCAATACTTGAATATGGGTAAGTTTAATTAAAAAGCAACCTTTTGAACAAAAAGCTGAGAAAATCATATTTTTTTGATGATTAAATCATCAGATGGAGGAGACAGAGTCCTGGGTCATCCCGGCCCACATCTCATTCATTAACTTAAGGCAGTTTTGATTTATATGATGTTTAATGTTGATGATCATGTTATTTTTCATATGCATCTGCTTACATACGATGGCTTGTTTTACTGTCTTACTAGCGTGTTTTGATCAGGAGATTAAGTGCTCGTTCATGCGTGATAGCGCCCTCTAGCGTCTAACAGTGAAAACACGAAAACACTGAAAATTATCTAAAATTATGCTCTATGGAGTTTGATAATCAACTGTCAGATCTGTTACCAACCAACCAACAACATGCAAACCGCTTCTGAGTTAAACCTAAAATAAAAATGGAGAAACAATTGTGTGCTTTTAATTTCAGTGCGGCAGAAATTTAAATTTTAATAAGCTCCGTTGAAAAGTCAAAGCCTGTTTTTTAAATTGCCTTTTGCAAAAAAATTTATAAGACATTATGGTGGTTTCACACTGGAAGCGTTTGTACAGTGCCACAGCAGCGGCTCCAATGCTACACACAATGCTCACTTATATCAAAGACAGCCTATATTTGTTTTTAGAAGTTGGTCATTTTTAAACTTGATAGTCTTGGCTACAACATTCGCATGTAAATGGTAAACAACAATCACAACCAAGGAAAAAGCTCCGATCATGTCATTTCATTCATACTGAGATATGTTTACAAAAAGAAAAAAGCACAATCGGGTTTGATTCGGGTAGAGTTCGAGCCTATATAAGTTACCTGTCTGTGTATTAAAAAGAAAGTTAATCACATTTTCTGGCTAGTTTACTTTATTATATTTTATTTATTTATTTCCTATGCATATTTAAGATAAGATTATGCATTTAAGAAATGTCATTCTGTAATAGTTTTTGTCCTAAATGCAGTCCTAACTGAAATTGCCATGGTTAGCAAACAGATAAGAGAGGATACTTAAGATGTTTCTGTAATACTCCCCCAGGTTAAAAAAAAACTACCCAAACACTGGGTTGTTACGTCTGACCCAGGATCTGAGTAACACAAAAACTACCCAAACACTGGGTTGTTACGTCTGACCCAGGATCTGAGTAACACAAAAACTACCCAAACACTGGGTTGTTACGTCTGACCCAGGATCTGAGTAACACAAAAACTACCCAACACTGGGTTGTTACGTCTGACCCAGGATCTGAGTAACACAAAAACTACCCAACACTGGGTTGTTACGTCTGACCCGGGATCTGAGTAAAACAAAAACTACCCAACACTGGGTTGTTACGTCTGACCCAGGATCTGAGTAACACAAAAACTACCCAACACTGGGTTGTTACGTCTGACCCAGGATCTGAGTAAAACAAAAACTACCCAACACTGGGTTGTTACGTCTGACCCAGGATCTGGCTTACACAAAAACTACCCAACACTGGGTTGTTACATCTGACCCAGGATCTGGCTTACACAAAAACTACCCAAACACTGGGTTGTTACGTCTGACCCAGGATCTGGCTTACACAAAAACTACCCAAACACTGGGTTGTTATGTCTGACCCAGGATCTGAGTAACACAAAAACTACCCAAACACTGGGTTGTTACGTCTGACCCAGGATCTGACTAACAAAAAAACTACCCAAACACTGGGTTGTTACGTCTGACCCAGGATCTGAGTAACACAAAAACTACCCAAACACTGGGTTGTTACGTCTGACCCAGGATCTGGGTTACACAAAAACTACCCGAATGCCTGATCCAGATTTTGAGATTAAAAACAATTACCATATAATTTACAGTAAAAAACAAAACAAAAATAATTATAGGTCATTCCCAGAAGGTGCTGTGAGATACATCATGATGAATATATTTTTATATTTATCTGTAATGTACATTAGTACAATTTTATTTAACATTTTCTGTTATTGTGTTGATGTTTATTGCATTGTGCATGTGTCATGCATGGTGTTGGTGGTGCTGTGCGTTTGTGAGTATGACCCTGTGTTTTTGCTTTTGATGTTGCGACATACTTTATATCAGTAGACATATATCAGAAATGGAAACTTGTAGAAATGGAGTACAAGTTTGTTGTTGTCTCTTCCAAGGTCTGCCACTCATTAGAGAGAAACAATTATTATGTAATGAACTTTAATTTCTTTTGAGTATGTGCATGGCTAAATTAAACGAGAATACAAGAAATAGAATAGATTAGCCAACAAAATGGTGCGGAAAAAATAAACTGTTAAAAGAGTTCTCGTCTTTTGTTTTTCTTCCTCATCTCTCTCTCTCTCTCTCTCTCTCTATCTTTTACTCTTCAGGTCCCTGTCCAGTTTTTATTTGGAGTCTGTAGCGATGAGACACAGGTGCAGCTGCTCTTGCCAGGTCCCAACGGTCGTTTTACTTGTGAATGAGCTGAGATAGAAAATAACCCCAGAGTGTTTGTCATTACCCGTTTATGTCCCCGCCAACTTCCCTCACTCTATCCATTCGTCATTTGTTTGGAAAATGTTTTGTTCATTGTGTGTGTCACCACTCTCCGTGCCTTTTGATAAGGGTCAGGGTGATCCATATATTATTAAATCTACTTACAGGATCTAATCATTGCCTGACTGTGGCTTTGGATGAGCTGTGGCTTCTCTTCACACAGGCCTCGGGACATTGTGTCCTGTTCCTGTTGTGAGGCTGACCCCTCTGCTGGAGAACCATCCGTGGCACTCCCAACTCGGACAGATGTTTCTTGGACTCATTATTCAAAGCTGTACAACAGATGGAGGAAATTCATAAAACAGTATTTCAAATGAGGCTTCAACTCCTCGTGCTGCACTTCAACATTTATCACCTGAGAAATCCTGAGAATTTCAATCCAAGTCATTTACTGATAGACATTAGAGTTGTGCATTTAGTGTATTTTAAGTATTTTGCAAAACAGGCTCATTGGCAAAACATGCCTCGAACTACATATTTTGTGAAACACCAAAGCATACCTGTGCATATCTGTAACACACACATATCCAGCTGAAAGGAACACTAGTGGCAGTAAAACATCAACAACTTTTATTCTGTTTCAAACTAATTATGATTTTAGGGGCAGATTCTCAATTACTGTCAATTACTAAAAAAGGCCCTAAAAAAAGAAAAAAGAAAGATGAAAGAAAGAAAAAAAAAAGAAAAAGAAAGAAATATGTGTTCTGGCGTCTGAGGTTTGAACCAACTTGGTTGAACCAATCAGATAAGAGTAAATCGAGCAGCTCATTTGATTGGCTCCAGAAGAAGGTGGACCGCCTTGCTCCTCGCGCTT
Source organism: Pseudorasbora parva (assembly GCF_024679245.1). Classification (NCBI taxonomy): domain Eukaryota; kingdom Metazoa; phylum Chordata; class Actinopteri; order Cypriniformes; family Gobionidae; genus Pseudorasbora; species Pseudorasbora parva. The sequence continues at coordinate 48,419,760 of NC_090178.1, forward strand.
GATAAACTCAGTCAGTGACAGAATCGTGCCAAAACTGTAAGCGCAGCTAAAAGAAAGACGGAACTGTGCAAATCGGTTTATTTCGGGAGCCTTTTTTGCCCTACGCACACAACAAGTCATTTAGACAGTTGCAACAGTTTATTTTTTTTACACAAAGGTTGGTTTTACACGCTCAATCTATTTCGCAGTTCCTGACTCTGTTTTTTCCGCTTGCAAATCGATGTTCACAGGCGTGCAATGCTTTGGCCGTATTTTGGCGAAAGAAACGTGTCAAAAGGGTAAGCGCAGAAAAATGGAAGTCAGAAGAATACAGATCATATTTATTTTGCGTTAACATGAAGCTGCAGTTTCACAATACATGAATTACACTTATGAATAACAGTAAAATGCTGCAAATATTTTTTTCTTACACTTGAAAGGCAGTTTACACCTTTGCAAAACTTATCTTGTGCATGCAAATTTAATTTACGCTTGCAATCTTATGTACACTTTCACAAATCTTACCCTACGCTTGCAATTCTATATGGCATCAATTTACCTTCATACTAGAGGGGTCTGAAAGGCCGCTAAATATAGCGACAAAGTCGCTAAGTTGGCAACACTGGGTCTGGCGATTCTGCGTGCGTGAGCTTCATAGACTGGTGAGCTCTCAACCAATGATGCGCTGAAGCTACACAAGGACCGCCCTCCTCATTTCCATGTTGCACACGCAAAAAGAAAAAGAAATTATTAATTCGATCAATACATGTAAAAATAATTATATTTGGGGAAAATAAATGTAAAAAACATTTTTTAAATAAAAGTAAAAATATATATTTTTATAAAAGCAGAAAATAATAAATTAAGGGAAAGATAATACAAAATTGTATTTGATTAAAAATGAATCTATTTTATAAAAATGTTTATTCTGTTATTTATGTTCCTATTGTCACATTTATTTATCTATTTATGTGTTTATTAATTTACATATGTGTATATTTATTCATTCATTCATTCATTCATTTATTTTTAATTTGTGCAGGGTTTGTCCTCCATAAATAGGACCCCCCTACCTTATAACAGTAAAAACAAGGAAAGCTGGAAAATGGCAAGGAAAGAGCTAAACCAGCAGACATCCAATTTCTGGACTGCCATGAATAAAAAAAAAAAAATAAATAAAAAAAAAACACTTTGCAAGATTCCTTATTTTTCAGATAAAACTGTACATGGTCACTGGACAGTTCACTTTGAAAGTTTATACGAAACATGATCCTTTTTTGAATATTTTTGCTGAATTTTTGACAGTCTTGTTTTTGTTTTTTTCATTGTTGACAGGTTTGGTATTTTATACACGGCCAACCACTTCATAGTCTCAACCTCAGATGACACAATTTAAGACTTCATGCAAAGACATTTAATATTTTTGCAAATCAAACCACATTCAAGATTTCTATTTTTTAGCATGAGCAGTCAGATTGGAGCATTGTCCGGATTGTCATGCAAACAAATGTACAAATGTTTGGCCATTTTGCATATGATTCCTGGCTCAGTGGTGAGTAAAAGTGCAAACTAGATAGAGATGGTGATGTGAAAAGTGTGTCCGTGTTTGAGAGACCGGCTGTTGTCTGCCCTCTTCTTGTCCTCTTGATAGCTTCAGCTGTACTCAACATCATAATGCTGCTATTTACAGCATCTACTCAATAAGGCAATATCTTCAGATCGATTTTACAGCTGCTCAGCCTCAACCCCTTCTCCAAGCACACTGGGTTTGATAACTCAAGTGCTATTGATTTCTCTATAAGCAAAAATAGTCTTTCTCAGGGCATGCATAGACAACAGCTGTGGGGACAACCTCCCGAAGTTTGTTTCTTCATCTCACATGTTTCAGCCCTTTTTTCCCTCTCACACCTTTTTCTCTATCTTGTTTAGCTTTGGTTTGTCCAAAAAGAAAAAGATCATAAAATATGAGCAACTTCACCAAGGACACGCATCTCCAGTGTCAAAAAATATCTATGCTTTATTGTTCTCTTACAAAAGTCATTCTACAAAACTGGTATTTGTGTCCCTCATTAGTATATCCGGACTTTACCAAAGAATACGGTTACAACTTATACCTTGTATTAGTATATATAAAAAACGTCTCTGGTTACGACTGTAACCTTAGTTCCCTGAGAACAGGGAACGAGACGCTGTGTCAGCTGACGCTATGGGGAACGCCTCCAGCGTGACCGGTGTCTGAGCTACTATCAAATCACAGCAATCCTATTGACCGGCAACAGCCTATGATGTCATCAAGGTGCGACCAGGAAGTATATAAGGGAACCTTGCAAACATGACACCAGCTTCTTCGTCTGAAGAGACTGTTCACAGGCAGGCCCCGAGGCATGGCAAAGTGACGCAGCATCTCGTTCCCTGTTCTCAGGGTACTAAGGTTACAGTCGTAACCAGAGACGTTCCCTTTCGAAAGGGAACTTGCGCTGCGTCAGCTTGACGCTACGGGGAACGATATACCCACGCCGCCATGCAGAGGGGAGTGCATGCCTACTGGCAGTCCAACTGTCAGGACAAGCAAATTCAACTGAAATGCCTGAACCATTACCCCTCTTCCCTCCACCAGCCATCCCTAAGAGAATTCGTGATTAATATCGTCAATCCCTAGATCGCCGGAGGGAAATGTCCTCTCGCGGCGATCGGCGACCCCATCCGAGGAACCGTGATGCGCATCCGCGCTTAACCTCGGCATGAGCGGGACCACATCACTAATCTCAGATGCAAAAATGCTCTTCCCTCAGGAACGAGAGACGAGAACGGAGCGATCTCGGATTGAAAACCCGCTCACATTACACACAATCGAACAAATGACTCCTTGTGACTACAAAAGCTTGATTGTGCATGCTCTTAATCCCAGGCAGAAAACACATGAATTTGGATTACCTTTGACTTGAAGCATTCAGACAAAACGAAGAAGCTGGTGTCATGTTTGCATACTTCCTGGTCGCACCTCGATGACATCATAGGCTGTCGCCGGTCAATAGGATTGCTGTGATTCAATAGTAGTTCAGACACCTGTCACGCTGGAGGCGTTCCCCGTAGCGTTAAGCTGACGCAGATCGAGTTCCCTTTTGAAAGGGAACTGTATCTTCACCAGTGGTGGGCTTGTTACTCAAAAATAGAATGTATTACTCTTTGCTCCTTTCAAACTTCCTGGCAAGGGTTATGTATTATAGTAGCCTACATTTCTGTTACATCCCACATAAGTGGAAATTGCATATTTTCTCCTCAAAACTCTTACTTCACATGTGCAACTAAGATATATTAAATTATTTAGGTCATATTTCTTTTAACAGAATCATAATTTCTATACATTTTCCACTAAATTACGCAATCTGATATTCCAGCGCTGTCTGCCTGTGTTGGCATTTTTACAATCGCTGTTATAAGAAAGATAACTCGCTGCTCATATGTCACTCTTATTCATAACCAGCCTTGTCTCTTCCGATGATGAAGTTCCACTACACTTCTGCATTCTGTTCTATACACACTAGTCTTAGAGTAAAAGCATAGGGGAGCGCAGGGTAAGTTTTAACACACGTGGTTTAAATCTTTCCACACATGCCAGGATGACGAAACTTGTGAATTAGTTGTCATATCAACATTATTGTATATAATTGTGCCAAAATTTAACAAAAAATTCTTTGGAAGATATCACAGATCATTTATTTAACCATAGCAAAAGTGCATTTCTTACTCATATCTCTGTTTTTTGTGTTTATTTAAGATAAATCTTGTATTATTGTAATCTTATATCTGTTATTTAACAGTTGAGATGGTTCTTTAATGCTGATCTAACAGCAGAAGAGCCGAGACGGGGCATGTTGTCACACTGAGCTCCTATTGGAACTGCAATGTCATATTCTATACTTTTATAAATTCATTTGAGAAACCATGAAAAAAGGTGACTAACGTAGAATATGATCATGCAGAACAACGCATTAATAAGTGCTTTATAAATACTAATAAACAGCAAATATTCTAGTAATATGCAGGATAAGACTAGTTAAAGCTTCACTATGTAAGTTTTCCGTCTGCTAGAGTTCGCCTATTCAAAACAAATGTGTAGTTTGATGACGCCAGGTTTGAGCGCAGCATCTTGTGGTCTTCAGCTCACTGCAGGTGGGAAAGAATTGGGATAAGAAATCATGTTGATGGATGTGATTATTAACGTTACTGTAGTGTGAAGCAGAGCAGGAGCGAGTGTTGAGGAGCTGAGCGAGGCCGCCGGAGCGATTGATAATGAGATGAACAACACACACCTCATGAGCAGCGGGACTTTTATTATGCCACAGTCGCAGGCGCCATTTCCTCTTCTCCGCTCATGAGTGTGAGGAAACACAGCTCTGTTTATCATATTAGACACATCTGAGTGTGTTAAATGATGTTATGACGTTACTCTGTGCATTTGCTCAGCGGCTGCTGTGACATTTGTTCACACTGCAGTGAGAGCGTTTCTGCAGAATAAAACCGTAACCGAGGGGAACGCAGATCTGATGTCATCGACAGGCGACTTCCTCAGACGTCCCAGTTCATTGGGTAAAATAGCAATTTTCTCACAATTTACAAATAATTGGAAACATTTGGGATATTCTAAGAACTCAACTTAACAAAATATATAACACTAGCTTGCTGGTTTTTGGATATTTTACTTAAAAAATCCTACATAGTGCACGTTTAAAAGTGAGAATTGGAATCTGAGCTTATGCTTATGTACCTGAGTAACTGTAGAATGTACCCTTTTGAAATGTAAAAATATAAATAAAATTAGTCCCTTTTCTATTTCAGCCATATGTTACAGAAACCCAAATGTACAAACTCAATGACATACCTGTCACATGAAGATGAAACAAGAGGTATAGCTGACTTGCAGCTAAACATTTTTTTTAAACTAAAGAACAGAATCCCAAAACAAGAAGTAAACGTAACCGGAGTTTAAGCACAAAACACATGCAAGAAAGTGAACCGAAGGACTGAAATACAAGATAATGAACTCGAGACAAAACAGGTGTGCACTAATCCATCAAACAATGAATTACCATGACAACCAAAGCAGACAGGAAGAAAACACAGGAAATACAGATAACAAGTCCCTGAAAATGAAACCAAAACACAGACATAATGTGACAGTACCAGAACCTCGCCGTAATTTGGTTTATAATGCGCAAACACAGTTTAAACATGGCTGTTGAAATGCTGTTGAGTAAATGTCAGCCGTCAGACTGAAATACTGCACTTGTCAGAGCAGTTACTAACAGGAAGCCCAACACGTATTTAAAGGCTTTGACAGATAAGCATGTGATGTGTGGGGATTTTTTGCACCCACACTGCTGAAATGGATATAAGCAGTGAATGGTATACACCAGATACAATGGTCTTAGCTGTATCTCTAAAAAGGTTATAACGGCATAAAAAAGGAGAAGGAGAAGCGAGAGGGAGCACAAAATTCAAATGGATGATAGAGATCAGGCTACGTCTGCACGAGGGTATGTGTGTGTGTTGCGAGGAGACTGACAGAAAGTAATGGATTTCTGCGTCTGTTGTGATTAAGAGTGTGTGTGGAAGCTGTGATAATGTGCTGATATCTGTAGGGAACCGCCTGATGTTGGTTGCTGATAATGCGCACACTCAGACGTGCTTCACTGCTGCTCGACGCCAAGACATTTATTTTCTCACTTTCTCATCCTTATTTCATTCTGAGGTCATGATTTTTGATGGTTAATATCAATGGTAATCATGGCAGTTTTGGGCGGACTGTGTTCCCGCCGAATTTTAGTGACCCTGCCCTTGACAGAAGATACTATCAGGCCCTGATGATATAAAATATTGCTTCAGCTGTTTTATTGTCCATCTATCTAGAAGTGTAATTTGATCTGTCATGGTGGTCTCAAAAGGGAAACGTCCTGCATTGACGCTGTACCGGTCAGCTCAGATCGCTCGTTGTGTTTGAATGACACGAAACACCAAATGGCCTTTCCACACATGGCAAATGACTTTCCATATTATTTTTATATAACAAACTGTACAGTCATTATAGAGCTACAGCAAAGAGGACATGTTTCAGAGCATAAAGACGTCTGTCACATCAAGCTATCATATGTTTTCAAAAGACTTTGAATATAAAGCATTTCATAGATCTAATGCCAATAGAAGACATTTTTGGATTGTGATTATATGTTAAAATCGAATTTATTTCTGTGATCAAAGCTGAATTTTGGCATCGTTACTCGAGTCTTAAGTGTCACATGATCCTTCAGAAATTATAATATAAAGTAACTATTTGTATTTTTCAATTTTTTTTCAAAAGCTCGTTTTTGTGCTCTTTGCGCTAGTCAATGCATTTGTAAATTGCATCTTAAGGGGGACGGGAGGCTAAGGCTATTTCATGCATTCTGACTTATTTCTCATGCTAAGCATGGCCAAAGCGTTGTAAGGCGTATGACAGAGTATTTCTGTGTCAAATACACTACTTCAGGATTCAAATTAGTTTCTGAATTTTATTTCCAAGTATGGCCCTGTGTGACATCATAAAGGGGAGAATTGCTTAAATGGGCAGGGATTAGCACACACTCGCTCTCACACACACACACACACACACACACACACAATATCAAGCTTCGTTTGGGTTACAGGAGCCGTCGGCGCTGGCGTTGTGTGTTTAGACATGGGATCAACAATGTCACTAAAGAAGTGGGGGTAACACTTTACACCTTAATTACACTTAACACTTTAATTATTCATGCATAATTAATGCACAGATAATCATGAGTTCATAATGAATCATGAATCGTGTGTGTAAGTGTGTATAATGTGAACAACAACGTATAGTGTGTGTGTGTGTGTGTGTGTGTGTGTGTGTGTTTGTTCTCTTTAGCTCCGCCCACTGCATGCCGCTACCAGCTCGGCTGTTTTAAAAAAGAATCGGTACAGCGCATCTGTGTTTTATAAATACACAGTTTTAAGTATTAATAGTGCGAGTAGTGTGTTCACACTGAAAATTCCCCCCCAAAAATTGTGCACTTTAAATACCCAAATGATGCACTAAATTCAAACCTTCCTCCCACTACCCAATCTTGGTGTTATAATTTATTTGATTTGATTCAAATCAACGTCTTTGATTTGTTTTTCATGTTGCTTCAGTTATTAAAAACTTTTATCACCTGTGTAATATTTCACGTCTCTGCTCCTACCTCAATCTAACAGATGCAGAAACGCTTGTTCATGCACTAATAACCGCTCATTTGGATTACTGTAATGCCTTATTAATTGGTTAAAAAAAGGTTTTAAAAGGCTACAGTATGAACAAAATGCAGCTGTAAGAATGCTCACCTTGACTAGACGTAGTTCCCACATAACACCCCTTCTCTGTGATCTTCACTGGTTACCGGTTGCATCACATATTCATTTTTAAGGTACTCTTGTCTGGTTAAAGGAACACTCCACCGTTATAGAACACTCCACAGAAATAGGACTCACTTATTTAACTTCTTTGCTACATTTAGATATGTGGGCAAATGCATTTTTGTCTCAGTGCATACATTGCTTTCGTTTGGCAGGGTTGCCGTTAGCTTAGCTTAGCATAATAAGTGGAATCCTATGTTGCCAGCTAGCATGTCCCGAATAAAAGTGATTAAAAAAAATAAAACAACAAAACACCTAATTACTTCTTGTGGCCTGCGTATTCACAACAAGTACAAATAGCGATGCAGATTAAGACTAGGCGATTTCCTATGCAGATATTGGCATGGGAGTTTCTTGCATTATTATATATTATATGTAACTATAGAAGAGTCAAGTTTTAAATAGGAAAATATTGAAAGTCTTTGGTCATCATTTTTGTGCGCAAAGCAATGCTAAAAGAGCTACCGCCAGATACAGAGATCTGCTGAAGGGATTCAATAACGGTGAAACTCAACTGTTTAACGCTAATGGACTTGGAAGATGAGCCTATTTTATTTTATTTTTTAAGTGGAGTGTTCCTGTAATACATGAAGAATTAATCATGACAGTACTTCATGACATCTGAACAGACACTCTGACCTGACTCACTATGGAAATCATTCACCAAATATTACAAAGCTTTCCACAAAGATTTGTGAATCCAGAGATGGGATATTTGTTTCCAGCACATGTGGCATGAATATGTGGCATCAAGGTTTCTGTTTTATTGCACTGCTGCCAATATGATAGTTACATCATTGTTACAAAAAAGTTTCAGAATTTTTTTTCATAACACTGTTCACAAAAGAAATGTTGTGTCATTATTTTAATGAGTTTTTTTCAGCAATCATTGATTTCAGTGTGAGAATTATATAATGGCTTTAACGGGGGAGGATTTTTTAAACGACTTTCTGTCAGTAATAATTGTGGCACAGCCTGTTAGGTTCATCTCTGCACAACTCAAATAGTATTTTGTCCCCCCCTCCAGCACAATCATCTAACCATCAACTATCCCAAAGCTTTTTAAACATGGCATTGTCTTTTGTTTTATTAGATTTTCTGTATGTAAATCTACAATAAAGAGATAATTACAGTACTTATTCTCAGATGACAAACTGTCCAACACAAAGGACACCTAATCAGTGTACAGTCACTATACTGCCCTACAAAGGCAAAAGACCTTAACCCGCTAGGGTGTGGAACAGAGAAAAAAGACTTTAAAGATTTTTTGTTGTCCAGCCAAATGAATTATAGGTAGGACACTGGAAATCTAGCATTTCGATGTGTTAGTAATGAAAATTATCTACATATTAGTATTTTTTTACTCAAACTTGACTTTTGACCCCTATTTTGAAGTTACTGCACTCTGCCTTTGTATTGTCTCCAAAAAAATGAGGCCAATCATAGGCTATAACAGAGTAATTATTTATTGCAATGTTTTTAATGTTTTTATCTTGTACAAAAGGATCCAATAGGCTACATAGCTTAATTACTTTTACATCGATTTGAATAAAAATCGCCTAGCCTAAACGACAACTTTTAGATTGATGTGAACGGCAAAATGCTCAGAATGCTTGTGGATTGTTGTGGACTAAATATCTCCGATGACGTTCATTGCCATGGATTTTATCGGGTTTACAAGAAAAGGTAGGATTTAATTACGAACTGTTACTACTGATTTTATGAGTGATCGCATAGCACACTGTCACGGCATTCGATTACACACTCGTGCAACTAGTGGCCAGCCCCATACTGTCTGACAGGCTGGCACTGAGTAAATATACTGCATTATGAAAAGATGTATAACAGTACACAGGCTGCACCGTAACTTAAATGCGGCAAACTATGATGGACTGTAAAAGGCGGAAAATCCGTAACTGCCTTAATTCTACGTGGCAATGATTCAACAAGGTGCTGAAAGCATTCTTTAGAAATGTTGGCCCATATTGATAGGAGAGCATCTTGCAGTTGATGGAGATTTGTGGGATGCACATCCAGGGCACGAAGCTCCCGTTCCACCACATCCCAAAGATGCTCTATTGGGTTGAGATCTGGGGACTGTGGCAGCCATTTTAGTTCAGTGAACTCATTGTCATGTTCAAGAAACCAGTTTGAAATGATTCGAGCTTTGTGACATGGTGCATTATCCTGCTGGAAGTAGCCATCAGAGGATGGGTACATGGTGGTCATAAAGGGATGGACATGGTCAGAAACAATGCTCAGGAAGGCCGTGGCATTTAAACGATGCCCAATTGGCACTAAGGGGCCTAAAGTGTGCCAAGAAACATCCCCACACCATTACACCACCACCACCAGCCTGCACAGTGGTAACAAGGCATTATGGATCCATGTTCCCATTCTGTTTATGCTAAATTCTGACCGAAATCGAGACTCATCAGACCAGGCAACATTTTTCCAGTCTTCAACTGTCCAATTTAGGTGAGCTTGTGCAAATTGTCGCCTCTTTTTCCTATTTGTAGTGGAGATGAGTGGTGGTGATTCCATTTGGAGGCCTGGTTTTTCAAAAGGTTTAATCCGGATAAGTAATCCTTTATTCGGATTTAGTATTTAGTAATCCAGATTTAGTAATCCTTTTTTCGCGATCCGTGATCTCGTAATCCAGCTTACATTTGGAGCCAGTTTCTTAAGAGCAACATCAGATTGGATCAGTCTGATCCGGATAGGAACTTTTCAGGATCACTAAATCTGGATAACCAGTGCTCCAACAGGATAAGAAATCACAATGTAGAACTATAGATATGTAAAGAGCAACAAGTAGAATAGCCAGTGTGGCGTCAATATACGTTTATTTTTATTTGAAATGAGAACACACAGATTTAAAAAAAAAAAAAAAAAAACATGAAAAACCCCACCCCCATCATCTTCCAGCAGTCCGCTCATCTGAGACCTACAACACAAACACTGGACATTGAGGATATTTATAACAAGCATCAAGTATAGATGTATTAAATTTTTTTTTATTTTTTTTAAAGAGACTTAATGTCAAATACTCATTTCAGTCTTCCTCATCTGATGTGGAGAGACCAGCTTGTTTGAGCATAGCCTTAAGGAGGCGAATCTCAAGTCTGGCCTTGGTAATAAATATTCTAAAAACAAATATATATATTTATATATATATATAAATTAGTGACAGAATACATTTTTTTGTTTTTGGTCAATTTTGACAGCTGTTTGGGGATTATTTTATGAGGCCAAACTCTTTCCACTTTTCTGTAGGCCTATACTGAAAGGCTGAATACGTTAAAGCCTACCTAATCGCTGTAGCCTGATGGATGAACAAATAAAATTATAACCTTGTGAATAAATAGGATATCTTGTAAGATACTGCATGATCCAAATATAGTATTATTTGATACATTTTTTTAAGTTTTCATTACATTTTGGGTATGAAATCCACGCTGAATCCACCCTTCTGATAGTATAATTTTAATCCAGATTTTTTTGGGATCAAAGTGGTCCAAATCCTACAAAAAAGTTCTGAAAAACCCAAACTAAAGGTTTGATCCGGATCAAAACCAAGATTGGATTATGTGATCTAATCCGATTATGTAATCCGTTTTTTTCTTTTAAAAAACGCATTAAGATTAAACCCTTATTATGGGATTCAGACCATATATATTTACATCATGGCATATATCCTTTTATAATTTCTGATAAGAAGGAAAGGTCTTCAAATGTACAAGCATAAGCGCACACATTTTTTTGTTTTTTCACTACTGCAGGGCTGTGACATCACCAATTTATTTGATACTGCCATTACTGTTTAACTGATCCCGTGGGAGTACTTACACAGGAAAACAAGTTATTCCATCTTCTTGCCATATGTCCCTCTTCCCACTGGGAGAACGACTGGCTGCCGGCTCGCCTTTAACTTCATTACAGATTTAGGAGACACATTTGACAACTTCTGTACATATCTCAACTCCTGGTTGCTTATGAAGAATAGAAGCAACTTCCACATGTACACTCAGATCATTAGTGAAGGGAATGAACATTTATTGTCCCGGCAGCTTTCAGAAAGAAGGAGGGGTCTTTGTATGGAGTTAGACATGACAGATGGCTAGTGCTTGTTATGAGTGACTTGTGCATGCGGCTCTCTTTGTTGTAAACAACAGTAGCTCTATTATTGCCTAACAAAGCTTTGCATGCTTCTGTTCTTAGATTAGATATCTCTGTTGAGTCAACCTGTGATTTAATGATATGCCTATTAAGTTAGCCAGTATTGGACTGGCCATCTGGAGCAGAAAAAAATCCTCTTTGGCTTATCCATCTGTGATCAATAGTAAAAAATAATAATATTAAATAGTCAAAATGATACATAAAAGCAAATATATGCAGTGAATATACAAAGTACACACACCAATGATAAAACAGTTGGGTTTTGTGATGTAAAACATGATCAAAAAATAATCATACAAGATATTTTGCACTGTGAATGTAAAAATTACAACATTTGCAATGCTATTGACAACCAAAACTAAATTGCATCAGTGTTCACACCCTTTTATACAGGTCCTTCTCAAAAAATTAGCATATTTCATCCGACCAATAAAAGAAAAGTGCTTTTAATACAAAAGGTCAAGCTTCAAATAATTATGTTCAGTTATGCACTCAATACTTGGTGGGGAATCCTTTAGCAGAAATGACTGCTTCAATGCGCCATGGCATGGAGGCGATCAGCCTGTGGCACTGCTGAGGTGGACCAACACCAGCAGCTGACATGGCACCCCAGACCATCACTGACTGTGGGGACTTGACACTGGACTTCAGGCATTTTGGCATTTCCTTCTCCCCAGTCTTCCTCCAGACTCTGGCACCTTGATTTCCGAATGACATGCAAAATTGGCTTTCATCCGAAAAAAGTACTTTGGCCCACTGAGCAACAGTCCAGTGCTGCTTCTCTGTATCCCAAAAGTGTCTTGAGCTGGGGAATGCGGCACCTGTAGCCCATTTCCTGCACACGCCTGTGCACGGTGGCTCTGGATGTTTCTCCTCCAGACTCAGTCCACTGCTTCCGCAGGTCTCCCAAGGTCTGGAATCGGTCCTTCTCCACAATCTTCCTCAGGGTCCGGTCACCTCTTCTCGTTGTGCAGCGTTTTTTCCACACTTTTTCCTTCCCACAGACTTCCCACTGAGGTGCCTTGATACAGCACTCTGGGAACAGCCTATTCATTCAGAAATGTCTTTCTGTGTCTTCCCCTCTCGCTTGAGGGTGTCAATGATGGCCTTCTGGACAGCAGTCAGGTCGGCAGTCTTACCCATGATTGCGGTTTTGAGTAATGAACCAGGCTGGGAGTTTTTAAAAGCCTCAGGAATTATTTTGCAGGTGTTTAGAGTTAATTAGTTGATTCAGATGATTAGGCTAATAGCTCGTTTAGAGAACCTTTTCATGATATGCTAATCATTTCAAGTGCAATGAATCTAAAATATATGAAAGTTTCATTTTTATCATTACATTATAGAAAATAATGAACTTTATCACGATATGCTAATTTTTTGAGAAGGACCTGTATATGAACATCAAGCTCGTCTGGAATAATACACACCTGTCTTCACGTGACTCTGATTAGCTCGTCAATTTCATTTGTTCTTGTACTTAAGTAGACATCTCAATGTTGAAAGTTTAGTGCTTATGCCGAGTTCACACTGCCCGATTTTAGCCAAAAATTTTAGCGATTTTTGACTCGCCGACAGGTTTTGCGAAATCGCAGACAAATGCTCGAAATCATAAGCAAATCAGTGCTTGTGCACGCGAGTGACAATCACGCAGTGTGAATGATCAAAGACACGATCAGAGATCTGTCGGCGATTCACACTCCTGCTGTGTGAAATGCGTTCTGATTGAAAATTACATTGCCGATGACCGACACCCAATGAGAGAGTGAGATACAGGGCAGCGGGAGGCAGGCAGGAGTTATAGACAGAATATCAGTATTTTAATAGATATAATGTACAATTATATCAAACAGAGACAAAGTCTAAACTTTTTTCTTTTTCTCCACAAATCAGCGCACAGACAATTTGGATCAAACTTTGTGCAGTTTATCATTTTTAATAACAATTCCAAGTCTCGTGCGAGAACTCCGGTCTGACGCACGTGTGATTTTGTGTTGTTTACTTGTCACATCGCACGTGTGTTTAGTTGGGAAACTTAGCTGTCTGTAATTCTTCCACTTGTACAGTCATGCAGTGAGAACCCCCCTGTCCCCGATCCATCGATCAGTGTAAACACAACAGTGCCTGAATGCTACCCCAGATCGTCATATGCACAACAGTGACATAACAAAAACAGGCTGGAAGGAGGCTGTCAAAAGGCAGACAGCATGTTAAAAGAGTTGCAGCTCTTTCCAAGAAGTGCTCGTTGATCCCTACATTAATCTCCAGTATTCTCCATCAGGGATCCGTTTCCCAAAAGCACCGTTAGCCAACTATGTTGTTCTAAGTTCTTTCGTTATCAACATAGTTCAACCAGTCGGTGTTTCCTGGAATGATCGTTCCAACAAACATTTGCAAACAGCGTCGCAAACTTGTGTGTTTGCAATGACTGCTCTCGACCTGTGGTTAGAGTAGAGTTTCTTGTTTGCACGTGAAAAGTAAAATTTCAATCACATTTTTTAACTAAATATCCAAATAAAATAAATTACTAAATTAACTATATCAACTTTATGACTGATTTGCCTACATTGTCGCTATATGATAAATTTAAATGAGCTGATAACATCACCGTTTTCTCCAGAACGTCTGCATAGCCGAATCAAATTTTGTTGCAATATTTTCCTGTTTAACACTGTGAAGCTGATTTGAAACAACCGTCACTGTAAAAGCGCTATATAAATAAAGTTGACATGACTTAATAAATCCTTATCTTGAGCAAAATAAGCAAGCTGACATTTAGTACAATCTATATATTTTATTTCGAATACATACAAATGTCTTTTATGTCTATCAGTTTGTCAAGAGATTTTTTGAAGAGTGCACATGCGGACGTGCTCTAGTACGTAAGAACGAGCCTATGATTGAATCTTGAAATAAACTAAAATAACTGAGAACAATAAGATTTAGTCCTCAGTTGCCATGTACATGTACATAGCAAAAAAATCTAGCATGAATTCGATCTCAAAATAATTCATTAAAAGCAGTTATTCCTCCACCACCTCCGTGACATCATTAACCAACATGGCTGAACGACAGATTTGTGACAATATGGTTTCAGGAAACAGTTGTGACTAGGTAGGTGATTTCTTCAATGATGCAGCGTACTGTGGTAGTTACTGCAGCGATTAGCATATGGCTTTGTATAAGTTGAAACCCGTAAGTATATTTGAATGATTATGCCCCCTCCCTTGCATTTCCCTGAGAGGAGAGATTTATGTATTTTATTTTTGGAAAAAATCCTTTGATGAATCAAATATTGTCTTTTTTCCATCATCCAAGGATTTTTTGGCCAGAGGCTAAAGACTACAGCCAGTAGAAGGAGCTATTTCCGCATGTTTTCAACTGGCCCATAGGGGATGGGATCGCACTCACAACACTAGACTCGGGCAGCTACGGGCATTCATTAAAACAGAGCAAAGTCCGTGTTCCAACTTCTCAAATTAATTCCTATGAAATTTAAGCTTCCAAAACCTCTTTCCAAAACGCTTCAGACTGAACACGTGCTGTGAATGTATGCCACGCCCGCGCTTACCTCAGCTTTTGAGATGAATGTAATCTGACTCCTGCTGCATTTGTGCCGTGTCTCTCGCTCAGCTCACTCACATTATATTGAACAGACACGTTCAGTTTTTAATTGTGTTGTCTGTTCTCTAAACCTTAGTTTAGACTGGGGTGGCAGTGGCTCAGTGGTTCATGTAGGTTGTCTACAAACCAGAAGGTTGGTGGTTCGATCCCCGGTTCCACTTGACCAAGTGTCGAAGTGTCCATGAGCAAGACACCTAACCCCAGCTGCTCCCGACGAGCTGGATGGCGCCTTACATGGCTGACATCGCCGTCGGTGTATGAATGGGTGAATGTGAGGCAAAATGTAAAGCGCTTTGGATAAAAGCGCTATATAAATGCAGTCCATTTTTTTTTTTTTTAGTTCAGACTGCACAATTTTAAAACTCATCGGGTCACTGCTCTTTTCATACTGGATGACTATCTGGGGTAGCATTCAGTCACTGTTGTGTTTACACTGACCGATGAATCGGCGAAAGAGGAGTTCACACTGCATGACTGAACAAGAGGAATAATCGCCGACAACTCTCTCTCTCTCTGGTGTGCAAACTAAGTTTGCCAACTAAACACACGTGCGATGTAACAATTAAACAACGCAAGATCACACGTTCACACGAGACTTGGAATTGTTATTAAAAACGATAAACTGCAGAAAGTTTGCTCTAAATAGTGTGTACGTTGATTTTTGGAGAAAAATAAAAAAAGATTATGGCAAAGGAAATTGTTGAAGAGACAGAGGGAGCAAGGATTGTGTTCTGCAAAGAGAGTTTGAGGTAAATAAATAATTTTGTAATGTGCTGCTGCTGCGGCTGGACATGCAAATGTTTGGGCTTTATTTCTGTTTGATAGAATTTCAAATATATCCATTAAAATACTGATATTCTGTCTATAACTCCCTGAACCTCCCACTATCCTGTATCTTGCTCTCTTATTGGCTTTCGGTCATCGCCGATATGATTTTCATTTAGAACACATTTAACACTGCAGGAGTTTAAATCACCCACAGGTCCAGATATTTAGCATGCCAAAAACTCACGAAAGTCAGCGACTCTCTGATCGCGTCTTTGTTCATTCACACTGCGTGATTGTCACTCGCGTGCACAAGCACTGATTTCGAATATTTGTCGGTGATTTCGCAAAACCTGTCGGCGAGTCAAAATCGGGACAAAAATCGGGCAGTGTGAACTCGGCAAACCTAAACTAAATGACTTTATGAAAATAAATGCCACAGTGGGGCGGTGCTGCGGTGGGCAAATGATCCAGTAGCGGTAGCTTTGGGAGTGGCCTCGTAGTGAAGCGAAGCAATTCTGAGAGTTGTCTTTCATCCACATGAGACAAAAATACATTTTCTGGTTTTTCTCAGTCTAGCCCTCTCAAGGCAGGCGTTGCTGATTTGCAACAGTTATAAACTAACTACCTTATTACTCCAGATACATATTTTATGAATTTTTTTTACTCAGAAGTACCACTGCAGGACTTGGTTGTCCATTAGCAACAAACAGTTTCCCACTTGCTCACCAGATGGCAGTGTAGTCTCACTTCCAACACGTCTGTTTCCATGGGTTCCCTGAAACTGATTTTCTTGGCATCAATTTTGTGTAAGTATCACTATCAACCTCCATTTATTTGAAACTAAAACTGCATAAGAAGAATCATAAGTGTATATAGACACAGCAAATGCCAATTTGTAGATTTGATCTTCTCTGTATTTTTCCCCTGGTGCAGCTCTATTTACACGTAGCCGATTTGCAACGTGTGGCCAGATAGGTACCACTGGATACCACATGCTTTATCTACTAGTTTGCAAAAATTTTGAGCAACAGTTTATACTAGGGTTATTTTCCTATCACCAGTGTTTACTTATTACTTTGAGTTGTCATTGAGGGTATATCATATGGAAAATTTTATAATTTGGAGTGAAGTTACAAACAATCAGAGGCAGATTTGATCAAAAGCAATGGCACAATACCATGTTCATTTGACTGTTTAGTGAGGAAAACTGATGTAGCCTAAATTCCATGGCACTTTTATTAGTACAGATCATTATGTCAAAGCATTTTTTGGCAAACTACCTAACAGAATACTCTCTATGCAGGATTTGCAGTGTGTAATGGCAGGCAAACGAAAGTGTTACTCAGTCGGGGAAGTCATTGAGTACATTTGCCTTCCTGATGGTGCTTTATCTGACACAGAATCCATTCCAGACAATAAAATTGCTGATCCAGATTTTGAGGAATCTCCTGAAGCATACGAGTCTGACTCCAGCTTTGATGATGATAAGCCACAGGCAGAAATACCAAAAGCTAACCTCAACCACCTTGATGTTGAAATTCATAACATACATGCAGACAGTGACACTGAGGTCCCAGATGACAATGAACCTCAGCCAGGCCCAGCTCCAGTCAACAAAGAGTTTTCTTGGAGACAGAGGAAACCTCCAGCAGCTGACATAGACTCTTCATTCAGAGGACCTGCATTCTCACCTCCCCCAGACGAAATACCAAGTCCAAAGTGGTATTTTGATCAGTTCATGGACAAATCTGTGTTTGAACATATTTCTCACCAATCTAACTTGTATGCAGTTATGAAGAATGGCCCAGAACTGAAAACAACCCCTTCTGAAATAGAGCAGTTCATTGGATTACACATCTTGATGACCGTAGTACGTATGCCATCGTACCGCATGTACTGGCAGACGGCAACCCGCTACGACCCAATTGCGACAGTCATGGGACGTAAGCGATTTGATAATCTACGTACATACATTCACATGAACGACAATACCAATGTGAAGCAAAAGGGTGAGCCTGGATACGATCCATTATTCAAGGTGCGTCCAGTTCTTGAGAAAGTCCGTTCCAACTGTTTGAAGGTTGAACCAGAAGAAAACCACTCCATTGATGAGCAGATGATCCCGTTCAAAGGAAAGATTGGAATGAAACAGTATATCAAGAACAAGCCGCATAAATGGGGAATCAAGGTCTTTACTCGTGCAGGTGTCACTGGACTAGTCTATGACTTTGAAGTGTACACTGGAAAAGAGACCGTAACCAATGAGCGTGGACTTGGTGTTGCCGGTGAAGTTGTGCTTCGTCTCGTATCAGAAGTTCCAAAAGGACTAAACTACAAGTGCTTCTTCGACAACTGGTTCACTTCCCCTGAACTCATTGTGGAACTGAAGAAAATGGGAATTCTAACAGTTGCTACCATCAATCGTAACCGTCTCCGTGGATGTACCCTCAAGAGTGACAAGGAACTCTCAAAGGCCGGGCGTGGTGCGTATGAAGTGAAATACGAAAAGACAAGTGGGATGTCCATCGTGAAGTGGTATGATAACAAGGCAGTGTTGCTGGCATCATCCTTCATTGGCCCTGAACCTGTTGAGAGATGCAGAAGGTGGTCGAAAGAGAAGAAGGAATATGTGGAAGTGGACAGACCCCACATTGTCAAGGTGTACAACCACAACATGGGATGAGTAGACTTAGCAGACATGTTTGCAGCTCTCTATCGCATTGACATCCGCCCACGTCGTTGGTATCTGCGCATCTTGTACTACTTGATTGACCTATCACTGGTCAATGGTTGGCTCCTCTATCGCCGTCATCTCACCCAGAAGCAGGAGAAGAAGTATATGCCACTTCTTGACTTCCGTGTTCAAGTTGCAGATGCCCTCATCAAGGTTGGCAAACAGGCTGACTTGAACAGTAGGAAAAGAGGACGACCGTCATTGGAAGATGATCCAACGTCCCATCAGGCTGCCCCACCTCAACCTCCACTTCAGAGGATCTCTGCACCATCAGTTGATGTCAGATTAGACCGATGCGATCATTTCCCCATCCATGCTGAGAAACGTGGACGATGCAGACTGTGCAAGACTGGCTACACGCAAACGGCCTGCCTGAAGTGCAAAGTACTTCTGTGCTTTACAAAAGACAAAAACTGTTTCTTGGAGTACCACATGACAAAGTGACTTGGAAACATAACCTACTCAATGAGGATTTGAGATATTGGATTTGGATCCCATATTGTTACATTGTTCTCCCACTGAAAAGCACTTTGTTACATTGTTCTCCCACTGAAAAGCACTTTGTTACATTGTTCTCCCACTGAAAAGCACTTTGTTACATTGTTTGAAAAGTTGCATATAAAAAGTTATTGTTCATATCATATTCAGTCGTCAGTGTCTTATTACCACACTGGGCCAATGTTGCAAATCTGCAACATCCCAGAACGCCTTGCATGCGAAGGTCTCTCTAAAAAAAAAGTCAGGATTCTATTGTAATACCCCATATGATGATTTTCCCCAAATATCAGATTTTTCCTGTTACTAAAACTTAATTTGAGCCTGAGAGGGCTAGAAGGCACCAAATTCAAACATAATTTCACATATCTACTACATAAATTACCCAGTTCCTTTTCTGACTTAACAAAACATCCAAGCCAAACATATATCCAGTCTCTTAAAAGCATCTGATGAGACCAATATTGAACTGTTTGGCCAAAACTGTAAAAGATGATCATTGGAAGAACAGCATTCCCTCGGTGAAGCATTGCAGCATCACACTTTTGGCTGCTTTTCTTCAGATGGAACTGGGGCTTTAGTGAATCATGAATGGCTACAAATACCATTTGATTTTGGCACAGAACCTTGTGGCCTAGAAAGCTGAAAATGAAGAGAATATTCAACTTTCAGCATTACAATGGTCCAAAACACACATGTAAATCAACAAAAGACTGAATGTTTTGAAACAGACCTGAACCCTGTAAAAAATGGGGACCTGTGAGGGACCTGAAGAGGGCTGAGCACCGGAGATGCCTTAGGGCATTTTCACACCTGAAAGTCCGCACCAAGGTCCGAACCAAAGTTTGTGTTTGGACATTTGGTTATTTTTGGTTTGCTTTCAGATTGCAGTTATGTTAGCGCACCAAAGAACTTTACATGACGCACTGGCGTCCTGTCATCATCATCTATGTGGGCTGCATCTTAACATTGTTTGGTTTGTTAGCGGACGTCCGTCTGACGTCAGTGTGTTGTCAATTCAGTAGCTAACTTTGACAAGAATGAATGAACAGATGCATATCATTGCCAATACTGTTAATTTTATGGCATTACTATCTGCAGCACCAACTATACTAGAGGCAAATTCATCAAATAAACGTCCTTGTTATGCAAACATTTTATCGGCGCTGACAGGAAAGGAGGAGCTCCTAGAAGCTTTTTAGCCAAACAATGCATTTTATTTTATAGTTATGTTTAAATATTATAATGTTATTTTTAAATTTCATCTAGGCTATATTGATTATGAAACGTGCACAGATGTGCAATATATGTCAAAGAATAAATTTGACCACTTCATTAAAATTTGTTTTGTAGAAAGCTTTATTTTGTATCTTAATTTTAATAAATGTTTTATCGTTTGCCTGAATTTAATAAATAAGCTTAAATAAATAATATAACATCCCGTGACGGAGTGATCATTTGCGTTGCACATGAACTGGAGCGATCTCATAAATAAACCGAAACTCGATCATATAGTCAAGCAGAGCACGCTGCTCACGCGAGCTGACATGACTACACAAGCGGTTCTGGAGAAAATGCTGCGCGCTCCATCACTGCGTGAGTTTAATCTGTGTTTTTTCACTAATCCTACACCAGAACTTCCTGTAAATGGTCTGAAAGTCCGAACTATACAGAAAATGCTTTCACACAAGAAACGAACCTTTGTTCTGGTTGGTCTGGACCGAGACTACCTCTTTTCGTCGGACCAAATTTCGTCTGTTTGGTCCGGACCATGGTCCGAGGGAGGTTTCACACCTGTAATTTTGGTTCGTACCAAACTGAAAAGTCCGAAAATCCGGACCAAACAAGGTAGGTGTGAAAGCACCCTAAGAATACCGGAGTTTCTAAATGAGAGACTGCATGCCTAGTTAGTAATTACATAAAACATGTTGGAATTGCTGGCACTACCTGTCTTGGTTAGATCGTATCTCACTGGTCACACTCATTTAAAACTTAAAGCTGCAGTTCAAAATCAATTATTGAGCAAGTACATAACCAATCAGTGTTCAAAATCATCTCCTTAGCTAAGCCCAATTCTCAATGGTAAGATTGTAATAATGTGTAGAGACTCTGTATAAGGAAAAAAGGTCTATTTAGCTCAAATGCATTATATCATAGAGAATTTTGAAAGATTTTATTTTATGACCAAGCAAATGACTCCAAATGACATGAATCCAGTGTTCATTTGAATGTGTCGTAACTATCGACTCTGCAGGGGATTTTAATATCCACACAAGAGTTCAACACTATTTAATAGCCTGGTAACTTTGATCAGCAGTTTAAGACATTGAATTCTAAAGCACATAAGACAAAAGAACACACAAGAACACTTATCTTTAAATATAAACAAAACTTTATTGATTACTTTAACAAATAAAACCAATATCTAACACTGACACACACACACACACACACACACACACACACACACACACACACACACACACACACACACACACACACACACGCACACACACACACATACACACACACACACACACACACACACACACACACACACACACACACACACACACACACACACACACACACATAGTCACACATGTGCCCCAACAAGTAAAGTCATAAAATAATGACACCTTTATAAATCATTAGCTAATGATTAATTAAATCAGACAACTGGGAGTTGAAATGCACGGCTTTGACCCCATTGTGGTAATTAACATGATCATTTACATTATTAGTTAATATAATATGTTATTAAGGAGTTAAAACATTATGATATATTTAACTAATAATAATTTAATGATTACTTGATCTATTAATGATGATGGATGTTCATTAGTTGCTGATGCAGTAATCATTAATAAATGGGTTAGTTCACCATTCGTAATACATTAACTCATGATCATCTGTGCATTAGTTAAGCGTGAATTATTGCATATTAGTGCACCCGTATTGTAAAGTGTTACCAATCATTTTAAGATGTTTAGACTAGAACCAAGAAAGACATACTAAATACAATTGTTTTGCAGTGTGCAAAGTTATCAGTTATTAGACAAGTTGGCTATTGAAATAAAGTGTGACCAGACTTTGGTGATTGTCTTACACCAAAACAATATTTCAAAGTTTTTGAAAACATTGTTTATTAAAAATCTCATTAAAACAATTAAAGTGAGCAAACTAAAGCATGATTCTCTGGGAACAATTCAATCAACCTGCATACTAGACTGTCTTCCATGCCAAGATGATATAAATTATTTGCCAAAAAAAGAGAAAAGGATATACATTCTTTCTGAAAATAAACTGGAATGTTGGAGCATTTTGTGAAGTTCTCTGATAGAAATCTAAATGTAATTATCAGAAGCAATTCAAACCTGTAAGTCTGTAAAGACTTCTCTGTGCTGTAGTATTTTTCATAATGCTCCTTATTTATGGTTAAACTGGATTTAAAGGAGCGTACTGTATGTTTATCTATCACTATTCTTCTTTTTTATACTTGTTCTATGGGTATAAACCAAAGGTTAAACCAATCTTTGCTGGACTAATGTCCTCATCTACCCACTTGGATTCCAGAAAATAATGCTCAGATTGACCACAGTGGTAAAGTACAGCATATTTAGCTATTGTGGCTATACTGGAAGAAAGTATAATCCATCTGTGATTCAGAATGGTTTGTTTCTAAGAATAATCTGAACTTGGTGATGTTCTTTAAGCTTCTGTAATGAAATAATATTCATGTTATAATCTTTTTTTAAGTAATAAATATTTCAACATGATAAGTACAACTTGATTACTTTACTTTTGACTGAAAAATAGATTACTCATTCCAATTGTTTCAGAAACACTAAAAGTTAAGCACAAAATCGCCTGATGCCAAATAGATGGTTACGAACAGAGGTCGCATTCTCCAGAGGCAGTAACCATGGTAACTGTGAACCGCTTGAGTGCTGTGTTGCAATCTGTATCGGGCAGTGACTTGACAAAACATGACAAGAAAGGTTATTATCACTTTATTATACTGTACATGTTCATACTATCATATATAACACACTTTAGTGATTTGATTAGTGTATCTTTAAGAAAATTGCCATCTGGCTAACTGTGATTTTATTGCCAATGACAATGTGCACTGGATGAGATTAACTTTTACATACTGTCCTGGCATCTATTCTGAAGTGTCCGAAATCCCAGAATTCTCTTTCTCTGAAAATAAGCTGTGTAAATGATTTTAAAAAGTCAACCTTCCAAGAGTCACTGCTTAATTCACATACTGAATATTACAATAGCCCCGTTTCCACCACAGGAACTTTACCCAGGAACTAGGAACTTTGGGTGGTACTTCGTGTGTTTAGACCGCAGGAACCAGGGTAAAATTGAAGTTCCGGGTAAATATTTCCCCCTCCAAACGGCCCTGCTCGCGAGGTAGTACTTTTTCAAAGTTCAGGAACTTTCGAGGGCGGGACTTGGGCGCTGAACATGCTGATTGGTTGAGCTCACGCAGTTCAACCGGCATTTTTAAAAGTCTTTTGCGAGGTTCGTTCTGCGTTCAGTAAATATCAGTCTTTGCTCTCTGTCTGGTGGCGCGCGGTCGTCTCAGCCATCTCACGTTCAATGTCCGTAATAGCTGATAATAATATACATTGTCATTTTAAATCTAGCTTTACAAGCTTTCTGAATATGCTGCAGCTGCATGCTGCTGAATCTGCATATTAGTGCTCTTTTCTGTCATTGTTAATTACCTCTTTAGTAAACCTATACATAACCAGCAAAAGCAGCACAGCTTGAATCTCTTCCATACTCGTTATTAATTTTTTTTCACCATGTAAACGACCTGACCGATTACTTTTAAGTGTGTGTCCTTACATGACGTGACGGCGCGCGCCGCGCTCATGTTGACAAGAGAGGAAAGTACATTTTTCTGAGGGGTAAACTTTTTATTTCGTAAGTTATGAAGATAATGTTGGAGTAATGACACAGCGTATATTGCCCCAGGCAGTTTTTACTTTAACTGCGCCTGACAGAAGATTTTTTTTTCTGAGATGATTATTACACTTTACAACAAATAGCTATAAATAATACTGTATTAGTCCTGGTGGCCGTACTTAAGAGTTGCTATGGCTACAGTCAACACACTCCAGCTGCTGGAGAAAACAGCGTTGACATTTTTGGTGCGGCAGACAAACTGCATGTGACAAAATGATTGCGATTGAAAGTCATCACATGTAAACACCAGATCGGTTTAGATAACGTCTCATGTAAACAGATCACTAAATCTTTCAATCGGTACACACACAAATGATTACTGTCCTTCACTGATTTGGAGGAACAGTCGCGCGCAGTCCTACATCACCGGACTAATTTGCCTAATCTTCTCGGAACTTTATCGCGGTCGAAACGCAGACAGCTGCAGGTCTGGGGGGGAGAAAAGTTCCTGTAAAAAAGTTCCTGGTACAAATAGTTCCGGGTAATTTTGGTGGAAACGGGGCTAATGACTACAAGAAGAAGAGAGAGACTGTGCATTACATGTGCAACCAGATAACTTGTAATAAAAAAGCTATTTTTAGAAGTTTACATGCAAATAAATAACCTGACAACACAAGTGTGTGTGTGTGTGTGTGTGTGTGTGTGGGGGGGGGGGGGGGGGTCACTCTCAGTATCAAAACAAATATAGCTCTGCCGAAGATGTGAAAGTGAAAGAAACATGCAAAGTGAAAGTGAAATAAAAGCCTTTTATTGAAAAAACTGTTTTTTGCTCAAGCTGTTCATGATCTTTCCCTGGAAGTGTTGTTGGCTTAATAAACACAATGGCTATGTCCCTCATTTGGGGGGGATGGAGTTGAGCTGCTACTCTCCCAACTTGTATCTTGTTATTTTTGCCGATTACATTTTTTAGTTTCTTTTGATCTTGAGTCTGTCATCATTCTGCAATGAATTAATGAACTGTTTTTGTAAGCCTATGGTCATATCCAATGCTTTAAATTGTTATTGTGGTGCACCCTATTCACACATTAAAACTGCCGGAACTGCAAGGAGCTAAAACACCATTATTAACAGATGAACACCAGTTAAATGTGCACTAAAGAATAATGGGTTGCATTTATTTTGCAGTATGTGCATTTATGTGTACTTAACTAAAAAAAGTACTGGTAACTACATAGCCGTTGGCTTGATGTGTCCCTGGGTTTAGTTACTGTTTCCCTACTTTGTAGGGATAATTCTATAATAAACCTATAATTCTAGGTTTTCTTGGTTTCTGATTAAACTATGTTCCTGTTAGTTTCTATATTTTCACCTGTATCTCATTTAGTTCCATGTCATCTCTTGCATATACTATACTCCCTGTTTAGTTCAGTCCTCTGTCGGTTCCAATCTGATGATGCTGATTCCCCATCTCCACCTCGGTCCTCCAGACCCACAACTCCACCCCCGGCTCTGCGCTCCCTCGACTCCACCAGGGTCCATCAGCCCTAGGACCTCTCTGGGCTCCCTCGTCCCCTCAGCTTAGCCTCAGTAAGTCATTGCTTTGCCTCAACCAAAGACTTTCGGGTCTCCAGCTGTGCCTCAACCCTCCATCCCTTCGTCTTGTAGTGATTTTAACTTTTGTCCACCCAAGGAGACTAAGTAAGGTAGTGATTGGTACTCACGTCATTGCTGATGTTGTGATTTTTGGATCACACGTCACTTAAGGTGTGGTTATGAGTACATCAGATGACCACCTTCCCCCCTGTTAGTTTGGGACACTAGTCAAGGTCTTTTACCTTGGCTGTATGAGAACACTCCGAACAGGAGGCTGCCCAGTCATTTATAATGAATGTAAAGGGGGGAGAGTTGGTCAGCTGATTTATCTGAAAGATTGGTGAGATTTCTAACTTGTAGAGCTTGGGGTCAAAACTTTTCTGTTTTATCAGCACAAGGAAGACACAATTGTAATACAATAGATTTTATTAATAAAAGATAAACAGTACAATTAACACAACTACTAAATTAATACAATGAATGATAAAGGAATAAAGTGCGTAAAATGCATAAAATACATGTAAGTTAAGTGTGGCTATAGAAGAGTTACGTTATCTTATGGAAAGATAAACTGTTGTTTCTCTGAAATTAAGGTGAAGAACCTTATTATGCATTAAGCAAATAAACGAAAGATTATTTGTTATTAACTAGCATCAGTCATATTACCTATAATGTAAATTAGAAAATCATATACTGATAATATACAACAATGCCAAGGACTCTAGAAAGAGGTTTGGTTAAGTGATATTTACGTTCACCGTGGTTGAGTAAGCAGTCCGATGGTGATGACTTCTTCCACTGGTTTTGCTGGGAGACAGTGCAGTGAAGAAAGGAGCTGGAATCTGTCGAAGATCTGTGGGATGCTGATCTCCTGGGGCACCAAAGGGTCCTAAAATCTGGAACACGCAGATGAGGCCCTGAAGTAGGTGCAGAAGGTCCTTAATCTGGAACACGCAGACGAAGGAACCTTGAAGTGAAGGTTTGCTCTCCTGAGCTTAACCTTGTTGCAAATGTCTCTGTGTGTCTTCTGCCTCTTTGGACCAGACACACAGAAGTTGGTCAATCTGCTCTGGTCTCTTTAGCATGGAGACTCGGGATGTGATGTAGTCGTCTCGCTGGACTAAAACTCTGAACGTAGTGTTGGTAAATGTCTCTTTCCTCACAGGCTGGTGGCTCAGAACGTTGTCGTATCTGTTGCTGCCTCACACGCTGTAGATTCAGATCCTCGGATCTTGTTTTGTCTCTCTGGTTAAACCAGAGGCTCAGAACTTGGTTGCTCTGTACCAGTCTAATCCTCAGCGGACAGACTCAGAACCTGGTGAACTGTTTGTCTCTCGCATGGAGACTCAGAATATGGTTGCTCTGTCACAGTCTAATCCTCAGCGAACAGACTCAGAACTTGGTGAACTGTTTGTCTCTCGGATGTGGAGACTCAGAACCTGGTTGCTCTGTCACAGTCTAATCCTCGGCGGACAGACTCAGAACTTGGTGAACTGTTTGTGCGAACAAGGAGTGTCTATTGAATGGGTACCTTTATCCTTTTCCGAATAGGAGGAGATTGCAATTTGGCGCTTCTCAATTCCAGTGTTGCTATTGGCTGCTGGCATCAGAGAGGGCACACAGTGTGGCCCACCCTTCTTTCCCCTGTGGAACTCATTTGCATACTGTACACAGTTAGAAGTCTTTAAAGTGTCTTTAAAGTTTATCAATGCATGTCTCACTTTCCAAACCACCATCAGAATACCCTTGGCAATATACTGAACAAATAGACACCAAACATGATAGAAAAAGATTGAACTGTCATGTGTTCATTAATTTGTTCATTAACAGCTGAATTTGTGGAAGATGTTGCATTACAAATAGCTGTCACTGAGAATACTTATTTCTCTGAATAAGTATGAAATGGATGTGTGTAGTTTACATCCAAACATAGTTGTGAATGGATTTGCATGGATCAGTTTTGGTCTTTCTTTGTTTCACCCACTACTGCTGAGGTCCTGAGGAATGTTTAAGGCCCCGTCCACACGGAGACGCGTTTAGCTGTATACGTATACATTTTGTACCATATCAGCGTTTCGTCCACACGGATCCGGCATTTGGGACCCAAACCGTGTCCCAAAGCGGATAAATCTGAAAACGATCATCTTCCGTTTTCGTGTGTACAGCGAATCCGTATATTTTCTGAAACGGTGATGTCATCACACTACGTCCAGCACGGTGAAAGAGGTAAGGGATACAACTACAAGCACTGGGCATGCACACATCAATATCACGTCATTTAATTAACGTATCTGCATACCTGTAAGGGTATGTTTTGGGTTAGGGTAGGTGTAGGCATTAATAAAACACATCTGTTAAGTAGCAAATGTATTTATTGTTATTTTATTGTGAGATTTTGCCTCACCTCCGACCACTGCTATACCCCTGCCTTATACAACTCTTCTTCTCCATTTTTAGTGTATTTCTGTGGCAGAATTACAGCCCCACACACTGGCCTGGCATGCAAACTACATCGTTTTTAGTCTGTTTTTGTAATCTCGTGTGGACGCAGAAATTTCTTGAAACAAGAGAAAAAAAAGATCGGATTGGGAAAGAGCTGGCTTCGTGTGGACAGGGCCTAAGGCCGTCACAAACCAGGACATTAGAGATCAGTCTCTAGGTGGGTGAAGGGCAGAAACTGCATGTGGACCAATGATAAGTCCTGTCCTTCCTGGGCTTGGTACTAGAGGTCTTCTTCTTGCCCTCAAAGCGTGTCTGGCTGTTGTCCAAGAGTCTTTATCTGATGGGGTTGGACATCTTGTTTGTGCTAGTCCAACGGGATCCAATCAAAATGGAGCAAACCTTTGTCCACTGTTACGGGCAAAGAGGGGCCCGGCCATAAACTGGGCCCTGGAATGTGCTGTCCACTACAGTCTCCACCAGGCTCCTCCTTCCCCCTAGCTTCACAGTTGTAGGTCCTTGGCTTTTGTGCCAATAATGTTGTGCTGGTTTGTTGGCCTTTCTGTTCCACCTGGGTCAGTCCCAATGGTCTACCTGGACCATCCACTAAGTAATCTCCTCGTCCACCTCCAGAGCCTCCTCCCTTCACTCCACTCCACTTCATTCCACTCCACTTTACTGTTGGACTCACAGGTACGGCGTGAAAACGCCTTCTGGGAAGGGAGAATACTGCAATGGTTATTGTTGCCTATGTGGACTGCTGTTTCCCTGTTCTGTTTACTTTATTAAAGTTTTCTTGTTTTCTGAATATTTTTGTTTTTTTTAATAATTAGTTGTTTCTATGACTGAATATGTTTGTTTCTATGATCTTTCATTTGAAAGCTACATTTCTAGAGTCTGTAAAACTGCATTCTTCCATCTTAAAAATATATCTAAATTACAGCACATGCTTTTAATGCAAAATTATCTAAATCTTAACACATTATACTCCATCACATCTATTGTGGTGTCAAAACTCTGGCCAGTTGATAATCAGCTGCAGATGGTCGATCCTTTTCCTATTTAGCACCTAAACTCTGGAACAGTCTTCCTAGCATTGTTCGGGAAGCATACACACTATGTTAGTTTAAATCTAGACTAAAAACACTTCTCTTTACTATGGCATACACATAGAACATTTTTAATTACTATTATTCAAATCACTTGACTGATTGTTAGGCTGCATAAACTAGGTTAGGCTAAACACTTCCCATAACACCTGATGTACTCGTTACATAATAAAAAGAGTGGCATCTGCGCTAATGTTCTGAGGTTTACTGCAGTCGGCCAGATCAAGGCCGTGTCTTAAACGGACGATGGACCTGTGCCCGGACATGACCAGTGCATCCTGGAGTGTCTGCTGAGGCCGTTTCAATTGGTGTCTCCTCTGAATTTGGCTCACTGGCACATCATTCTCAATAAACCTGTCCCCAGCACGATGACCCAGCTCCTTCAAATATTTATAATTTTGTGTAATTGACGCATCATCCTCAATAAACTAATATGAATCCTGACCTGAAGGGATGCCAGAATAATTAGTTAGTTAGTTACATTTACATCTATATAGCGCTTTTCTAGGCACTCAAAGCACTTTACATATTGAAGGGGGGGATCTCCTCAAACGACCACTAATGTGCAGCATCCACCTGGATGATGCGACGCCAGCCATATTTTGCCATAACGCACACCAGCTGATTGGTGGAGAGGGGACAGAGTTAAGAAGCTGAACAGGAAAGGGGGATGATTAAAAGGACATGATGGACAGAGGCCAATGTGCAAATTTGGCCGGGATGTCGGGGTTACACCCCTACCCCTACTCACAAAGACGATGGCAAACATGAGGGCTTAAATACACAAAGAAATGACTGGACAAGGGTCACCTGTGAACAATGATCAAACAATGAACCAATGACATAACAGAACACAAGACAAGGGCGAACATGGCTGGATCACATGACAGGCCAGGAAGTGCAAGTCAAAAACAGCCTGACTAAACAAATCAAATTGAGAAACATGAAAACTCAAAAACATGAACATAAAACATGAACATGAACCAACACAAAAACACCCTGTGACAGACCCCGCCCTCTATGGGCGGCTTCTGACGCCCAAGCATAATGAAAACACCAACAGTCTTGGGAGGCGGACTTTGGGGAGGGATGGTGGGCCAGGCCTTTTCCAATGCACTGGATATAGACCCTGGTGTGGCTGGAACGGGCCTGGGAGCGTGGGCGGCTCTGGACCCTGTGGCGTAGGTGGACCTTGACCCTCAGACGTAGACATGGGTGAACCATGACCCCGAGGCATGAACATGGGTGGACCTGGACCCTTAGGTGTGGGCAGCCATGGAAGTAAAGGCAGTTCAAGGGGCCATGGCGTAAAGGCAGTTCAAGGGGCACTGGCGGTAAAGGCAATTCAATGGGCCACGGTTGCCCCTTGCCCCCCCACAAAAAAAAAAAAAATTATTGGCGGGAGCTATGGGCTCATGGACTAAAGCTGGAGTGGGCTCGTGGGCTGGAGCCTGGACATGGCCTGGCGCATGGATGTGGCCTTGAGCTGGAGTGTGGACATGGCCTGGAACTGGAGTGTGGACATGGCCTGGAACTGGAGCGTGGATGTGGCCTTGAGCATGGAGGTGGCCTGGAGCTCGAGCATGGGCATGGCCTGGAGCTGGCTCATGGGCTGCTGTGGGACTCGTCCACCACACCCACAGTAAATTATAAGCCATTCAGGAATAGCGCATAATCGATGTATCAAGCCAGGGAAAAGTGAATTTTCCCCCCATGCAGCTGGGATTGCAAGGGCTCATTGAGTCCAAACCTAAAAATGTCTTTTAGCGCCACGTCATTAAAATCAACCTGAAAACAAAGTCCACGGAACTCCTCCACATAGTCCTCAACTTTGCGATTGCCTTGACGGAGCCTGAGTAAACGAGAAACCACTGGGTTCATTTTTTACGGTCTGTTATTCTGTAACAATCCCACTGAGAGGAAAGTTGTGAGATAAATTGCATTTGCATGACAAAACAAAGCATGACTAAACAAAGCAAACTGAGGAATGTGAAAACTTAAAAACATGAACATAAAACATGAACCAACACCAAAACACCCTGTGACATATGGCAACACTATCAATGGCAAATTAATCTGCAGCAGTCAGATGGTAAAAGTCAGAGCTATAAGTTTGTTTACTTACAATAATAATGGAAGTAAAGAACTTGTATCATGTGCTCTTTGAGACATGAGGTCAGCACAGCGGAGAAAATCAGACCAGCTGTTAGTGTGTTTTGGCTCACCAAAGAAAGGGCTGCCTGCATCTACCCCTTTAATCAGTAACTGGATTGTGCAGGCTATAGCCATGGCATATCAGGCCCAGTATGATTGGCTGGTGTCACTTAAGCTGATGAACCAATCGGTGTCTCTATTACACTGATTGGTCGGTGTTATTGAGTTATGAACCTTTTGGTGCCCATTAATGGAGTATAAAAGAGGGAGAGTTTGGTTGCTTGGGATGTATCATCCTTGGGACTGGCCTCTTTTATTGATGTTTGGCACTATGCATGAGGAATGGCAGCTGGAACATCCTTCCGTTCATAGTACTGGCTGTTAGGCATCTTGCAGGTTAGTCTCTTTGAGTCAAAAAGGGCTAATGTCCAGTAAATGTAGAGGCTTACTACCCTGTTTGTTGTTAGTTATTGGCATGCAAGTAGCTGTAATCCTGCATGGAGAGTGACCATGTGTTTTGTAGTATGAGGACTCTCGCTTTGTTTTGGTACGTATTATGTTTATTATTTTTTGGTTTGTGTTGTTTTATTGTGTTAAGAGTAATTTTCATGTTTGGCAGGTTTAACTGAATGTCCAGGGGTTTCCAGTACTTTTACTTAGCGCCAAAAGTACATCAAGTGACATGACTCCACTGCTGTTTTGTTTTATTGTCGTGTTCGTTTTAAAGGTGCCCTAGAATGAAACATTTTATTAACCTTGCCATGGTGAAATAATAAGAGTTCAGTACATGGACATCACATACTGTGAGTCTCAAACATCATTGCCTCTTACTTCTTATGTAAATCTCGTGAATCCATAACACAACTGAAAAAAAGTGCTTCTCAACATAAACCCAGCAGTAACGCAAGCATTGGGGATCATATATATGCACGCCCCCAACATTTGCATCTGTCCAAACATGTGCATTGTCAGGCGGAAATGGGAGCGAACCATTAAAACAAGCTGCTCGCATGGACACACTTTATGTTCCAGCCTGTTCAGGAGACTTTTCTACCCTTCCCACAGATAAAAAAATGTCAACAGTCATATGTTTATAAACAGATGTTTATAATCCGATTCCACAACAATTTAATTCAAGATCGTTTGTTTGTTCGGCCCATCTCAAGCAAGCTTCGCGAAGCGTCTTAAACTGAAGAAAGTGGCAATTACAACTGTATTCATGCAAGCAGCTAGTAGCGATTTAGCCACTTATTGACTGTTTAAACAATTTCTAAATAAATTGAAAGTTTCTTAGAGAGACAGCATTGTCTTGATAACGCAAGATGCTTACAGTAACAATAGGAAACACCAAGTACCATACAAAACTAAATAAGTGTGTAATACAAAATACAACTGTAGATACTTATCTTAGATCGTTCACTTGTTCCTTCTAGCAAACGTCACCTTTCCACCATATAAGTTAAATAGATTTGACAAGGCTATTCATTTTGTAAAAATATAAGTTATATATATTTTTGAGAACTGAAGTAGGCCTATGATGTTTTTGCATGCTTTCAGAGTACATCACAGTCACTGCATAACGTTAGCCTACATTGTGACTAACGTTATATAAACATGCAATATCGTTGACGAAAAAAGACAAGTCTAAAACGTAGGCTGGATGACACTTTAAGCAGAACATGTCAAATGGATATGTAATGCAGCTTACTTGTTTATTGGTGTTTTCAGATCATCCGTGCGTAAGAGAGAGCGAGAGCTTGTGTCCATATGGTTGCCAGTTTGGACATGTTTAGGTAAAACACCGGAGAGCATATTCTTTTAACAGAAAATCTCTGTTTGGGGGATTTAATGACTGAAAGCACGAGAGCTCTTTCTTGTGCACGGATGATCTGAAAACACCAATAAACAAGTAAGCTGCATTTTAACAAAATCCATTTGAGATGTTTTGCTTTAAGTGTCATTCAGCCGGTCTGTGTTCTGTCAGGACGGTCAGCACTCACGCACCCGCTTCACTGAACTGCTGTGAGCTGCTGAAATAAGCCAATCAGAGCAGAGCTCAACATTAATATGTATGACTCTTCTAAATAAGGCAAAAACAGAGCATTACATCCTAGGGACAATTTATAGGGCTGTAAATGGACCTGTAAAACTGTATCTGGACAAATGTTGCCCTTACATAAACCAAATACCCTCTATGTAGATATCAGAGAACAATTTAACATATTGTTTCAAATCATTCTAGGGCATCTTTAAACTTGCAGTTTGCCTGGATCTCACCTGGCCATGTTTGTGGTGTTAAACACAGCCACTGCATGGTACTAGTGTGAGTTAGCTGGAAGGCTAACTTTGAGTAATTTAGTTTACTCAAAGTTAGTAACTTTGAGTAATTTTTGTTGGCCACTTTGTTTCCTCCCCTCAGTACCTGTGGCTGTTTGTTTTGTATTTTATGTAATTTATTTGGTATTGAATCATTTTGTTGTACAGGTTCCTTTGTGTAAATCTTTACTTTTTGTGTGTGTGTGTGTGTGTGTGTGTGTGTGTGTGTGTGTGTGTGTGTGTGTGTGTGTGTGTGTGTGTGTGTGTGTGTGTAATTTTGCTTTTAAGTAATTGTATTTCTTTTTTTTTTCTTTTTTTTGTTAAACTTGATTTCTAGTAATCTTGTTGTCATTTGTTTGTTAAAGCGGAGAAACTGTAAAGTGGGGAGGCCACAGTTAGATGGTGTCCACATGGAGTGCTGTTTTTAACAATTTATATTGATTTCACAAGTGTGTGTGTGTGTGGTGTGGGTATTGAGTGTGGTAAAACTGAGGGCCTCTGCTGGCTGTCCCCCTCTTCATTTATTGTGTTGTGATTTGAGACCCTGTGTGTTTTGTCTTGATTTAATGTTTTTAATGTATTGTAAGTTTAAATAAAGTGATTTTGTCTTTATACTTTGTCCACATTTCCATGTTCACCCTGTCCACCCTGTGTGCCCTTGCGTAGGGTTATTTCCTGGCGTAGTCGACTATTAGTTGACAGTAGAATTCTTATTTGATCTTATTTAACTGTACCTCTTATTATAACCTGACCACTACGCCACACCTGAGAGGGAACGAGCACTGCGTCTTGTCGCCACACCGCGTATCACCGGGAGCGCCTGCTTCATCGCGATATTTGACGCTACTATGTGCCGGTCATAGTGACTGTGTCTATAGTATTATACACAAATTTTACACAACATTAAAATATTATTTTCAAATAAATGTTTATATTTATTATTAATTTAAATGATTATTGCCCCTGGTTCAGTAATGAACTCTTGTAATAAAGTAGAAGTGGCTGGGACAGATTTAAAGTATCACCTCAAGATGCGATCTAATCTTGTTTACATGAAATAAGCCTGCTCCTGGGCAGGTTTAAGCTAACGGACCTGTTGCTATGACAGCAAGTCCAGGATGAGCTTTGAAGAACCAAACAATCCGAGATCAAGTCAAATCGACGTACGAAGAACCAGGTCTCTGAAAAAAAACACAATAATAGACAATAAAAAAACACTCAAATAATAATGTAGTCCGTTTACAACACTAAAGAAGAAAATAATGAATGTATATCTGTGTTCATAATTCCTTTCTGTCCAAAGGTCATTAAGAATGATTTTATGGACATTTCTAAGGAAATTAAAAGGAATGTACAATTCTGCTCGTAGATGTATATTTCTCCAAGTGCATACAAACAAAACTCTGAATATCTAACACTTGGGCCCCATTAGACGTTAATAAAACACATCTGTTAAGTAGCAAATGTATTGTTATTTTATCATGAGATTTTGCCTCACCACTGCTATACCCCTTCTAGCCAAAACTCTTCTTCTCTGTTTTTAGTGTATTTCTGTGGCAGAATTACAGTGCCACACACTGGCCTGGCATATATACTACATAATTTTGAGTCGGTTCCGGTGATCTAGTGTGGACGAGAATATATTTTAGATTGGGAAAGCTCTGGCTTCGTGTGGACGTGGCCTTGGACTCACCTGCTACTGAAATAACATGTAATTATACTGTAAACATGGCAACCTTCAGTTGTCCCCTTAAAAGTGTGATATATTCCTGATTAAACCCTTTTAAAGTGTTGTTGGTATAAATTAATGTAGTTAGGATGAACCTGTGATGTTAAATAACATGTTTGTTGCATCTTTAACTGGTTAATATAGATTCAGTTCAGTTCCACAAATGTTAATTTTAATCCATTTAGCCATGGCTTTGTTTTAAGGTGGACAGGAAATGGCAGCCATTTAGTTAATTTAATTTCCATTTTCTGTGCAGTGTACATCAGGCGGCCAGTGAACGTATTGTGGATAGTCTGTCGGCATTCCATTTGAGGCCAAGCCTAGATTAGTGACAGGTATATCATCATCCTGCACTTAGTACACTGTTTGCAAACTGTTGTCAACAAATGCAAGGAAACAAAAAGGTACTGTATAAACACTGCATTTACAACTATTTGTTCAGTTTGGTTCTGTACAGTGTGTACTGTTCTGGTTGTCATATAATGTCTAAATTTTTTGTTTGTTGAATGCAGTTGTCACTTCAGTAAATAACCAAACTCTGTGTGTACACAACAGGATAAAGCACTCAGAAGTGATTGTATGTGGCACTTACTGTAACTAACTGAATGGATGCAGAATGGTGACAGCATGGTGTTCAGAGGACTTGATGGTGTTGTAAAGTCAGAGCGGGTGATATGATCAAGTTTCAGAGATAAAGTAGTAATTTAGAGGACACTGTCTGATCCACTTACTTACAGTAACAGGCCCAGTCCTCCTGGAGTAGTCTAAGGTTGAGTACATTGATCAAGGACACACTGGTGATAATTCATGGATTGCTGATATTTTAACCTACAGCATTTCAGTTACTGAAGACCAGAACTTTAACCATAAAATGTGTGTTAAAATGTGTCAAACATGATTAGGCATTTATTTCCATTTTTAGATAAAGTGTTCTTTTATTTGACATTTCAGGATTTATATTTTAAATAATAGAGTGCAGGGCTTGACATTGACACAGTTACAGTCACTCTGTAACTTTGGCTAGTAGATTCACACTTACCCTGTAACTACATGAAACAAGGGCAACAAACACCACTTTAATTTACAGCCCACTGATTCATTACCCTGTTTTAACTACATGGAGAATTACCCCTTAATTAAAAAACAGCCCATTTACCCCAGTTACCCCATTTATTCCCCCGATATCACAAACCCGATTCCAAAAAAGTTGGGACACTGTACAAATTGTGAATAAAGACAGAATGCAATTATGTGGAAGTTTCAAATCGAACTTCTATCCTTGCTAGGCAATCTAAACTTTGCCATGTGCATTATTCCGCAGGGCCAGCACTTCATATTGCATCTCCTCTCACTCGCGTCTTCCGTCCACTCGCTAGAGGACCTAATTTTGATAACTCAAGCATGTTGCAATGAGCTCGGTTTATGGTTGATGTTCTTGAACCAGTGGAACGGGCTATCTTTTTTCTATAGCAATCTCGTTTTGTCCCCCATCAATATCTGACTTTTCATAGATGATGCCCCCTCAATTGGTTTTTGGGGGATTTTACCAGGGTCGCTGGTTTGCTTCTCCATGGCCATCGCAGCTGCAGGACACTACACATTCCTCAGCGCTATTCGAGCTTTACCCTCTCGTAGTAGCGGCTTTTCTGTGGGGTAAAGAATGGGCGGCTAGCAGCGTTCTAGTGCACTGCGATGATGAGGCAAATGTACACTGCATTAATAAAGGCCATTCGCCACTGCCAAGACGTCTTACTTGGATTTCAGCTTGTGACCAATTTATCATAGCAGCTAAACAGGTCCCCGGATCAGAAAACCAAATCGCTGACTCCTTGTCTCCTTTTCTGTTTCAGAAATTCAGGATACTATCTCCAGAGGCGGATCAATTCCCAACTCCAGTACATCATTATTCGGAACTGATATTCCCGTAACCCTCCCATTGAAACCTCTCTTCGACGCATCGCTCGACACCATCCTCCAAGCAGTTTCTCCCAGGACCCTTCAATCCTATATAACTGCTTGGAAAAATTTTATAGCATTCCACATCTCTTACAACATGCCATTCGCTGATTTCTCTCTCCTTTCAATAACCTCATTAATTTCCTATCTTAATATCATAAAGGGCCTCCAAGTCGGGTCCATAAAAGGGTACTTGAGCGGCATCCAGTTGTTTCACATATTGATATATATGGCGCCCCCTCCCCTGAGATAAACAATTCACAAACTTCTCTCCTGATCAAAGGGAACCAAAGATCCCAGCCCACCCGTCCCGACACAAGACAACCAATAACGCTAGACACGCCATGTTTGTACTAGCCTTTATTTCCTTTCGTAACGCGGTTACGTTTTTTGTCTTGATGTCACGCTGGGCCTGATATGTGAGTGTGTATTTGTATCAGCTGCCTGTGTTTCAGAGCTGGAACATGAGTGGACGATCGCCTGTAAATCAACAGACGTCAGACACTGATGTCAGGCGGGTACCACCAATCAGCGGTCGCGAGGCTCTTTATGAATGGAGCAAGCTGAAATGGAGGGTGTGCTCTGACTTTGGGGAGAGAGAGCACGCTCGGTGACGACGGTCTCTCGTTCGAGAGTCCAGTCCGAGAGTCTAATCAAAATTTTTGCTTTGCTTTATGAGGGTTTTTGAGTGTCGATCTTCTCATCTGTTCACTTCACGCAGTGAAAGGGGTAAGAGAGGTTGTGAGCCAGTAAGCAGGTCGCGACCTACATTCCCACACACGTAGTTCAAATCATGTATTAGACACACCAGGCTCAGGAGTGGTGCTGTTTATGTATGTTTTGATTTTGGTTTAGTTAGGAATTTAGTTATGGCGTTTTTGGACGTCGAAGATGTTTTTTTTTGTTTTTTTTGTTATTTAGTTTAGTTTTTGAATCTTTAGTTAGAGAAGTTTTGCTATGTTTGGTTCTTAGATTTAAGCACCATTCGTTTGCTCCTTCTCTCTCTCCCCATTTGATGGGGAAACCATTTCATCTGATCAAACAAAGTAAGACTGACCAAATAAAAAAGGGTCACTTCATCTACATTTTCAAACTCTGTCCACCCATCCAACCATACCACTCAGTTTTTGCATATCTTCAATGGAGAACTTCTCAAACCAAATCTCCTTTGGAACCCCTGTTCACAGACGAAGCCACTCCTTTTGCATCGGAGCTGCAACCTCAGCAGATCAAAAAGGCCTCTCCCAACAGCAGATGCAAGCTCTAGGGAGATGGTCCTCAGATGCTTTCCAAAGCTATATAAGAACCAACTGGTTGCACATCAAAAAAGCCCTCCTTATTGATTAGAAGGAGAATTTTTTAATTTTTTTGCTGCGATATTGTTAAAGAACTCATGCTTTATTTCTGCTTTCAGCCTCTCCAGGACAAATGGAAAGTTTTCCATGCAGCTAATCAGAAAGTTTTCACGCAGTAAGTAAACAGAAAGTTTCTACAATGAGTCAATGGAAAATGTCCACGCAGCAAGCCAACGGAAAGTTTCCTCAATGGAAAGTTTTCACTCAGTAAGTCAAAGTAAAGTTTCCTTGCAGTAAGCCAGTGGAAAGTTTCCTCGCAGTAAGTCAACGGCAAGTTTTCAGGCAGTAAGTTTAAAAAAAATTCAAGGGTGTGTGTGTGTGTGTGTGGGTGTCGATGGTACTCTAGGTTCAGCCCAAAAATGCAAGCTCGAAGCCCTCCACCGGACAGCACGCCAAATACGCATTTAAATTTGTGTGAACTCGTGAAAATGTCTCACTTTCAACATTTGATATGTTATCTATATTATTTTGTAAATAAAGTATAAGTTTGTGAGTTTTATAAATTATTGCAGTCTTTTTTGAGTTTTGTAAATTATTGCATTCCATTCATTTGTCCCAACTTTTTTGGAATCTGGTTTGTACAAATCATTCCCTTATACCTAAACATGCTTACTTTATAGATACACAATAATTACCAAAATGTATGCTGTAAATTTGCCTTACGTACACAGTACTTTCCGGGCTGTAATCTAAACTGTTACCAAGATTTCTTTAAAGGGGTGATGAATTGAGGATTCAACTTTTCCTTGAGCTTTTGATATATAAAAGGTTGTGGTAATATAAGAATACCCTCTAAGTTTCAGAGCTGAAAACGTCCTTGTTAGTCATAGAAAAGCTTTTATAGACACCAGGCTCAGCAAATGGTCCTGTGCTTCATACTGACATCATTGTGCGACGAAACACCGCCTCTACAGAATCTACAGCGCGTCTAATCCAGCAGCCCCACCCACCGACTCATGGAGGGCTCGTGCTAGCTGGTCAACAACAATAACCATGCTAAGGAAGATTAAGATATTGCACGATTCCTGCAGCAGATTAAGATTCCTGGTTTTGGGAAAACACAGTCGCTGCATAAGCTTCCTTCTGATCCTAATATTAGGAATGAGTGGTTGAACTTTAACTTTAATGAAGTTCCAGCTCACCGGGGGGAAGACAGTGGTGTTCACTTCATTTCACTGCGGGATCATTTGTAAAAAAATCTCCGGTCGATGCTGGATTTGGATCTGACAGGAATGGTGCAACACACGTGTAAAACATGTTTTTATATGTAATAGTACTGTATTGTTATAGATTGTTTTGCTTCTGTGTACGTGTCTAATAGAGCATACCTTTCGCACGCTGGACTCAAACACGTATAGGCCAGGGCTCACAAAGCCCGGCAGGCCGATGAATCTCATTATATTCCGTTCTTGTTCTGCTATTCTCTCTCAGTCTCTCTCGAGTTGACATCTGAAGGTCGGCGTGCACACTGAATTTGTATGTGTGTTCGCGCTTATATCGTCCAAACTTGCGGGCTATGTGTAATATAAAAATAATAGTCCAATCAATTGCTGATGGATGAGAAATAAAACATTGTGTTTGTTTGATAAAGATGTTTATGAGCCCTGTGATCGAGATTATCATTCTGGTTGTTGCTTCTCCCTCATTCTCTCCTCTCTCTGAACTGACAGGGGTGCTGAAGCTCATTAAATATGCAAATCTTATCCAATCCTAGATGTGGGTGTTTACTTTAAAGTCTCCAGTGCTGCACACCCATAAAAACCCAGTGTTTTTGAGAGAGCCTCAAAACCAGTGTAGAAAATAGCCTATTACTTATGTTTTTGAATGTAAAAACCACACGAACATCATCACTTGACCTCAGACAACAGTATAAAAAAGCCAGTTCATGACACCTTTAAAATAGTCTTACAATATTTTGTCTCATTCTTGTGAACCCAGTATGATGTAAATTCTCATCTCGTGAGCTAAATGTATGATTAATTTCTGTAATTTAATCTATAATTACACTGTACATACAAACATACCTACATACATACGTGTATACATAGCACTGTCTTATATCAAGATACAGGTGATGGTTTTCCTGCTGGACATCACTGCCTGACGCACCTCCTCCAGTGCCTTTTGAACTGGTGTGCCGTGACACCACACTGAACACTTCCGTGAGCCTGAACAGGTCATCAGCTGGGGACCACCACTCATCGAAGTTTCGCTCCTTTAACCCCAGTACGTCTCGTGGTGGCGGAGCGATGGCAGGGATCTCTCCCTGCCACCCCCTGCTGATGCCCTAGGTGTTTGCCCCCCAAACCTTCTCCTTCCTCCTTAGCCACAGCCAAAAGCTGCCTTTCTCCGCCTCCTCTGCCAACTCTTTCATGGCTTTCCGATGTCTCGCTCCTGTGCATCCCATGTCGCGGAGTAGGCGAGCGGATGAGGAACCCACAAAGCCCCTACACCCCACTTCCACAGGGCAGATAATGGCTTTCCAGCCCGCCTCCCTGCACTCTGTCGCCAGATCCGAGTACTTGGCTTGCTTCCGCTCATACGCAGCCTCCACACCTCCCTCCCATGGTACAGTGAGTTCCACCAGGAAGACGGTCTTGCAAGCTTCTGACCACATGACGAGGTCTGGCCGCAGGGATGTTTCCACTATCTCCCTGGGGAACTGGAGCTGCTTTCCCAAGTCGACCCTTATGGTCCACTCACATCCCGGTGAGAGGAGCCTTGCTATATCTCTCTGGCGGGAGGGTCTGACACTCTCTCCAGCCCTCGCGAACTGGATGGAATGTCGTCCACGAGCGGAAGGTCTGCTGTTTGCCTCCTTTCTGCATGACTCTACCACCTCTGCCAGCTTCTTCAGTACTTGGTCATGCCGCCACCTGTAGCGGCCTTGGGACAATGCTGTTGTGCAGCCCGACAGAATGTGCTGGAGGCTTGTGTTGCTGGTGTTACAAAGGGAACAGGTCTCTTCGGCACCAAACCATTGGTGGAGGTTTCGGGGACAAGGCAAGGAGTCATAAGTTGCTCTGATCAGGAAGCTGAGCCTAGCTTGGGGGATCTTCCATAGGTCGGACCATGACATGGACCTGTCAATGAGACCTTCCCATGCCGTCCAACGTCCTTGCTGGCCCTGGGACACCGCTTTGATGTTAAGGCGTTCGTGCTCTGCTTTTGCCACTTCCGCCACCACCATGGCTTATATTGATTATATAAAGCTATAATGACTACAGATTGACCATAACTCAAAGCCTACCCCTACAATACAACTTTTTAATTTTTATAAAAAGTGTAAATTATAAAATTAAAAAATATAAAATAAATCAAATGTTTTGCTGAACTTAACTCACGGATCTGGACAGGAATTTGTCTCTTTTACATAATCAATCTAGGGACAAAAGGCAGCTATGCTTTCTAGTTTTAATGATTGGATTGTGTGTGTGTGTGTGTGTGTGTGTTTTTTTTTTTAGTTGAGTGGCGTAGTGGATTCAATTCAAGGTTGCTTTCTAAAAAATCTGAGAAACTCACTTGCAGTCTTCTGCCCACTCAACTGAGCTGCCGTGTCATTGTTCCTCTTCTTGTAGATAATTCATTATTCTAAATAACTGGATCTTGTTCCAGATATCTGTGTATTTTTCATATGCAGAGCTTATTAACACTGATTAACGCTGATAGATGTACCCAATATTTGCCTTTATAACTTAAGAAATACAGTACAAATGAAATACTTAAAGGTGACCTAGAAAGAAAAATGCAATTAACCACGGCATAGTTGAATGACAAGAGTTCAGTACATGGACATCACATACAGTGAGTATCAAACACCATTATTTCCTCCTCCACATGTAAATCTTGTTTGTGAAAAACACCACGGAAAACAGGCGATTTTCAGGCGAATGCCAACTGTGACGCAATTGCTGGGGATCATTAATATGTACGCCCCCAACATTTGTATACGGCAGTTCATGTGTCACGCGAGGATAGCGAAAATCGCAGATCATGGAAATAGATATTATGTTCCAGGCTGTGGAGGGGATGTGGGGACTTTTCATAGCCTTCCCACTGAACAAAACTGTCAACAGGCATGTTTATCTATAACCGGATACCACAACAATTTAATTAAAAGTTGTTGTTTGCTCGGCCCATTTCACCAAAGACAGTTTTTCTAACCTGGGCCGGGTTTCCCAATAACAATGTATCTTAGCTATAAAGAGCGCGTTCTACGAGAGAGGTTACGATCACTCGCAGCAATTCCACGTGCGTTTCCCAAAAATGTACTTAACATGAACGAGCAAGAACGGACTAAGTGCTACTTAAAAGTCGCTGTCCATTTGCGAAGTGCTGAAATATAACCTTTTATGGAATCGTTTCCTCTGAATGGTTCACCTAATAACTGTCATCTGATGTGGATTAGCAATCAAAACACGTCTTTGGGCTACCTACAGGCTGAGGCACTGACAAAATGGCTGAAAAAAAGATACCTTTCAAAAAGACAAAATCAATATCCTTCTAGAGGAGGTGGAGCGGGAAAATATATTATTTTCATAAGATTTAAAGCGCATCGTACAAACAAAGAGAAACAAAACATCTGGGAGGACATTGTTACCAAATTAAAAGTTAAAAGTTAAATTATTAGTTAAAATATCGGGTAAAGAGGTCTGCAAGAAATGGCAAGATTTTGCAAGCCTGACAAAAAGGAAGAGGGCACTGCAGAGGAATGTCCAATACATGGCAGGTTTTCGTGCACGTTCTTTTTTCTCTTTTTTTGTTGCTGTCATTTAATT
Organism: Pseudorasbora parva; assembly: GCF_024679245.1. Classification (NCBI taxonomy): domain Eukaryota; kingdom Metazoa; phylum Chordata; class Actinopteri; order Cypriniformes; family Gobionidae; genus Pseudorasbora; species Pseudorasbora parva. The sequence goes on from NC_090178.1 coordinate 48,463,343, forward strand.
CAGATGTGTATTTGTAATTTTTTTGTTTGTTACCTGCCCTCACAAAAAAAAAAAAAAAAAAGTATAGTATTGTCACAATGAGAGCTTTTCTCACACTTAGAGCTTTACGATTACTCCAGAGCACTCGTAAATCTACAATCATTTTCAAGTGCTACTTAAGTTACGATGCGTTTGGGAAACAGACCTTAATATTAAGATCACTCGTAAATATGTTTTTTACGATCAATTTAGGCTTACGATGCTTTTGGGAAAAGCAGCCCTGGACAATAGCAGGCTTCACTCAGCGTCTGATACTGGAGAAGCGGCAATTCAAACTATAACCCCGTATATATGAATGTATCTACTTATTGACTGTCTAAACAATTTCTGATTAAACTGGAAGGTTCTTAGTGAGACAACATTAACGATAATATCCCCTGTGTTGTCTAGATCCAAAGCAAGATAGTACAGTAACAAAAGGAAATAGGACAACAACAAAAAAAACACCTGTAGGCTACTGTACTGTATAAACCACATATTTGTGCACCCAGTTCGCTGTTTAGAGTTTGTGATTCAAAGTGAAGAAGCTATCATTGCAAAATCAAACAGTGATGCAGTACAGTGATTAAAATGTTTTTAAAATGCAAAAAACTAAGTTGTGACAGCTGACGATATGAGTTAACGTGTAAAGTTAATGTTATATGCTAGTTCACATGCAGGCTGAAGTTATAGTACTGACGTTACGTTTTGCAGATCTTACTGAAAATAAAGACTAAACTTACCACTCAAAAGCGTCCATTTCCAATCTCAAAACAATTGGTTGTTCCTTAAAATCTTTATCTTCGTCAGAATCAGGATCAAACATAAGGTTGGATTCAAAATCTCTCCATTATTGACAGTATATGGTAGATGTGTTTCTGTCATTGAAATGAGCCGTGTAGTGAAAGAGCCAAACAGAGCCAAACTCCACATTAATATTCATGACCCTTCCAAATAAGGCAAAAATGACCATTACATCCTAGGGACAATTTCTGGGGTTGTACATGGACCTGTAAAACCATATCTGGACAAAACTAACCCTTAAATAAGTCACATACCCTATTTTAAATAGATATCAGAGAACAATTTAAAATATTGTTTCAGCTCATTCTAGGGCACCTTTAAATAATGGCCATATAGCAAACCCTAATGCCAGTTTGAGTGTGCTTTTGTATATTGATGTGCATGTATTATTCTTTTCCAAATGAGCTGTCTTTGCTACATATTTCTAACTGCTGCCAAAAAAGTGACAAAAGAACAATCTATGCTACAAATGACAGACAGTCAAATCAATGCATATGTATCAATCAAGGAAATGTAGATGAGGTTCATTAAGGAGTGAGACAAAGGGAAACCAAGGCCCTATTATGTGAGCTCACAGTTGGGGACAATAAATGTCCAAATTAAAATGCACAGATTTACCACCTAGCACAGAACCATATTAAAAACTTTGTCAGTAAACATATGAAACAGTCTCATTATACTGCTATATGACCCGGTCTTTGCACAGCAGTTTTTGGAAATCCCCCCTGGCTGTAGTTTAACACACTGGTCTGTTATTGTAGGGACATCAGTGTTACATTTTCAGGCCCCTGACACGACATGGAACAAAATAAACTGTGATTGGTTGCTTTACATGTCAATCATATGGCCTCTGGGCAGTCGTTGGTCAATGAAAGCTGTTATTGGGTCCAGACTTTCTGCTGTCATTCTGAAGAACAGGCTATGTGAGACTAGTGGACCTAAAGGCCAGGATACACAGCATGATTTTTGGCTGTCCCAGATGAAAGATTGCCATCGTGAAACAATTGTGCTGATTTCAGTGAACGTGGCTCCTAATCGGTGGTTAGAACCTAAATGTTGTTCAGTGAGAGAGGTTCAAAGACGGTCTTGAGACCAAAGATAGTTTCAATCATTTTCTAACAGTGTCAGAAATTCAGCCTGATCATCCCACAGTGTGATTTCTGCTTCAACCTACGTCTACTGACCAGCCAATGAAAAAGTGACATGAAGTCAACGTGACATGGCGTAAAACTTAAAAATGCTTACCTCAAGCTCATTTTCCTTCCTCTTTCGCCAAGTCCTCTTTTTTCTAACACATAAAAACTGCATCTGCCAATTTGATGTGTTCTAGGGCTGAGCACATAGCATGCTCTTTTGATTAGGTACTTAATTTGAATTAGTAATTACATTGTGGCTGCTAAAATATTATGTTCTATATAGTATGAGTGTGTGCACTATGAATGTAAACCGGAAATACTACATTTGCCATTTGTCGTTATCATGTGATCTACCAGCGTCAGTCACATCGCTTCATTGTCATTCACAAATCCTCTCCTGTGGCCTCATGGGCTAGTTGTTACGTATCTGTCTTGTCTTGTTAGCACATGTGGTGCTTTTGTTATTTTATAGCCATGTGCTTTTTCCATGGCTAGAAATGTGCTAAAGTCATACTGCCATCCCACAAGACCCAAACAGTGGACTATTGGATAACGCTGGGAAAGTGCACCCCTGGAGGCCGCTGCGGAAGCCACACTATGCCGAAAGGGGATACCATGTGGAAATTACACGTATGGTCTGACCGTAGGCAGTGCTACATACGGGAGTCCCAGGGGTGGCCCAGGCCCTGCTGGGCAGGGGACAGTCACCACACTGAGGCGACATAGCGGGCTCTGCCAAAGGAAAGACATGGGCTCATCGTAGGGAGCTGTACCGTGGAGAATACACATATGGGACCGCCGTGGGGGTCACTACATATGGAATCCAGCCTAACACAAGTTCCACACTGCAAACGAGTGTTAGATCTGGCGTCAGATGCTCCGCCACGTCTGACTGCCGCGGGTTGCGGAGGACTCGACAGGGTTCGCCAAACTGGGGAACTCGACTGGAGCATATAAGTGCACGCATCCGTTCCATGAGGAAGGCAGTGGCGCAGCAAGCCGACATTAGAACGGGCACTACCGGTGCTACCGACTATGAGAAGTGAGTACACGGGAATATACCGGTTCTACGCGTAGGCTACAAAATCTAGCGAACGTGTTGGGTGTCGCCCAGCCCGCAGCTCTACAAATGTCTGTCAGCGAGGCGCCACGAGCCAGCACCCAGGACGAGGCTACACCCTGAGTGGAGTGGGCTCTAATCTCGAGCGGGCAGGGCACGTCTTGGGATTCATCCGCCAAGACAATGGCATCCTCAATCTAGTGGGCCATCCTCTGCTTGGAGACAGCCTTTCCCTTCTGCTGTCCTCCGTAACAGAAGAAGAGCTGCTCTGAGGTCCTAAAGCTTTGCGTTCTGTCCACATAAGTCTGAAGAGCTCGGACAGGAAAGCCAGGGTTGGGTCTGCCTCCTCCGAAGGCAGCGCTTGCAGGATCACTACCTGGTCCCGGAAGTGAGTGATGGGAACCTTAGGCACGTATCCAGGCCGGGGTCTCAGGATTACGTGAGAGTAGTCCGGCCCAAATTCCAGACACGATTCTGAAAATCAACAATCGAAAATGCCTGCAGGTCCCCTACCCTCTTGATAGAGGCCAATGCAGTCAGGAGTGCTGTCTTTAGAGACAGACTTTTTAACTCTACTGACTGCAAAGGCTCAAAGGGAGGTCTCTGAAGTGCACTGAGCACCAGAGACAGGTCCCAAGAAGGTATAGAGAGGGGGCGAGGCGGATTTAATCTCCTCGCATCCCTCATCCCTGACGATCAAGTCGTGCTTCCCCAAAGACTTACCTTCTACTAGTTCGTGAAGGGCAGAAATTACGGCCACATACACCTTGAGGGTGGAGGGAGACAGCCTTCTCTCCAACCCGTCTTGTATGAAGGAAAGCACTGCCCTGACCGAACATCTTCTTGGTGAGAAGAGCACCAGTCGACGAACAGGTTCCACTTCAATGCATAGAGGTGCCTCGTAGAGGGAGCTCTAGCGGAAGTGATGGTGTCTGCCACAGCCTCTGGCAGGCCACCTAGAACCTTCGCGACCCGTCCAGGGACCAGACATGGAGTTTCCAGAGGTCTGGACATGGGTGCCAGAGGGTGCCCCGTCTCTGAGACAGGAGGTCCTTCTTCAGAGGAATGGACCAAGGAGGTGTTGTCGCAAGGAGCGCTAGTTCCAAGAATTATGTCCTGTTGGGCCAGTATGGCACCACCAACAGGACCTGCTCCTCATCCTCCCTGACCTTGCACAGTGTCTGTGCAAGAAGGCTCACTGGGGAAAACGCATATTTGCGTAGGCCCCGGGGCCAGCTGTGTGCCAACGCATCCGTGCCCAGGGTCCCCTCGGTCAGGGAATAAAACAACTGGCAATGGGCCGTGTCCGGGGCGGCAAACAGGTCTACCTGTGCGGCACCGAAGCAATCCCAAATCAGCTGGACCACCTGCGGATGGAGTCTCCACTCTCCCGGAAGAACTGGTTGCCGTGAGGGCTCATTGGCCACACGCTTGAGCCGGCCCGGAGTGAGTGACACGAAGTGACCTCAGATACTTCAGACTCCATAACAGGAGGTGGCGGGTGAGTTGAGACATGCGACGGGAGTGTAGACCCCCCTGTTTGTTGATGTACGCTACAACCGCAGTGCTGTCCATACGGACCAGAACGTGCTTGCCCTGGAGCGGCGTAAGACGAACTGCTAACAACTCTAGGCAGTTGATGTGCCATTGCAGTTGAGGCCCCGTCCGCAGACCTGAAACCGCAAGCCCGTTGTATGTGGCACCCCAGCCGGTGGATGAGGCATCCGTGGAGACAACCAGATGCCTGGATACCTGTTCTAGGGACACCCTCGCCCGTAGAAACACAGGGTCTGACCATGGGCTGAAGGTTTGGCGCACCTTGGTGTAACGAAGACACGGAGGGATCCACTGTGCCACGCCCACCTCGGGACTCGGCCGTGTAGCCAGCGTTGAAGCTCTCTCATATGGAGCACCCTGAGCGGCGTGACCGCCACTCCAGATACCATATGCCCCAGGATCCTCTGAAATTGTTTCAGTGGGACCACGGTCCTGCAGACGCGCGCCTTGGTGAGCGAATCCAGCTCCATACTGGGAAAAGGGAACCTCTGCGTCGGGCAGGGTTTGCTCTTCTCCCAGTTGACCTGAAGCCCCAACTGGCTTAGGTGCTCAAGGGGTGGGGTGGAACCTCATACTAATATGCTCATTCGTCAAACACAGAGCGTAGAAGCGGTCTGTGTCGCGGGAGAATCGAGACATGAAAGTACGTGTCCTTCAGGTCGATCGCTGCAGACCAATCTTGGGGACAGATGCATCTGAGGATGCGTTTCTGCATTAACATTCTGAATGGTAGCCTGTGAAGGGACCGATTCGAGAACCGCAGGTCCAAGATCGGCCGTAACCCGCAGCTTTTCTTGGGTACAACGAAGTACGGGCTGTAAAAGCCGGTCTTCATATCGGCTGGAGGGACCGGCTCGGTCGTGTCCTTCGCCATTGCATGCAGGGCGGACGTGGCTTGGCCACAGGACCTGTAGGCCTTCGTGGTCAGACCAGAAGAGACTCTACAGGCCCTGGACGGGAGCTTCGGGTCCCCGCGCCAGCTAGAGGTGGACGTCGGACACAGTTGCATTGCGATGGCCCACTCTACCGGCAGGAGACCCTCATACCAGAGTCCTGCAACGGGTCGGGTACCCGCAGGTATCAGCAGGTACCCGCATAAAAGTGGCTAAAACGGATGAATTGTGACATTTATAAAATTCACGGGCGGGGATTCGGGTGGATAATTAATTCTGTGTGAGTGGGTAGTAGCGTGGATCAGCAGATGAAAAATATGTGCAATATTTCTGTGGCAAAGTGAATGAGAGAGAGAGAGAGAGAGAGAGAGAGAGAGAGAGAGAGAGAGAGAGAGAGAGAGAGACCGGGGTGTGATAGTGAATGAGCGTCACCTGCGAGCCACACTGGTCTCGAGTCCTCTGAGGGAGTTTGGAAGCATATAAGGAACGAGAGATCACCAGACCTGGATTTGACGTTGAGTTATGTTTATGTTTTATTATGTGTGTGCGCTCGGCAGATGTCCATGAGGAGCTGCCCACGTTACTTTCGTTTCGTTTGGTTAAAGTCTTTTAAATGTTCGCCGGTTCCCGCCTCCTTCTTCCCCCATCGAACATATTGTAGGCTATTAAAATTTCTATGTCCAAATTACCATTACACATACACGCAACAACGATATGCAATTTGACCCATCGCGTCACCACCAATGCGACATTGAAACTTTTGTTGATACCTCTCGTAGCGCAGATGGAGCGAGCGTTGCAGGAGTAGCAATGGATGAAGTAAAAGTAAAGTTGGTGAGTGGAGTAGCTATATGAAATTGTTGGCAATGAGTCTTTAAAGGCACTTTTGCCTGTTCCATTAGCCCATTCATGACGCTGTTGATGTTGAGAGAGGTGCAGGATAAAAAATAAAGCATTTTAATTTGAATGTTTTAGCGTGTGTGATTTATCGCGGGCACGGGTCGGGTAACGGGCCAAATATTAACGGGTCTGGGCGGGTGCGGATTTAATTTTGATATTTTCACGGGTCGGATCTGGTGCTAAACCTTGCAGGTACGGGTGGGGGCGGGTCTCCAAAAATGGACCCGTGCAGGTTCCTTGCAGGTACCCTTGACGGCGGGCAGGCCAGGGGGTATGAGGCAGAGTGCCTCATACCCCCTGGCCTGCCCGCCGTCAAGGGTAGTGAGGAGGGAGGAGCCACCAGGTCTTTCCATGACCTAGTCAGTTCCTCATGCACCTCCGGGAAGAAAGGCAACGGGGTGGGACGCTGAGCATAGCGTAGCGAAGCATAGCGGTCAACTCCGGGTCCAACTCGACCATTGCCACTCTCCCAGAACCGAATCTTCATCCCCAGAGGACTGAAACTCCCACTCTGATGCAGCGATCGACATTTGCTCGTCCGCGGGTGCCCCAAAAGACACCGTCGGCCGCGCATGTGGGGGGCCGACATGGTCATCTGGAAGCACCACCAGTTGCGGCGCTTGTGAGGGATTAGGGTCCCGCGGAGGCTCACTCGACGGGTTTGCCCTAACCGTAATCCTCAGGTCACCTCGGCCATCCGTCAAAGTAGGTCTATTCTGCTGGGCAGAGTCTCGACCTCAGCGCAGAGATAGTCATGTTCCCGCAGTGAGAACACGAGGTATCCACAAACGCCGCCTCAGCGTGCTCTAAGCCCAGGCACGTGATACAGCGCTTGTGACCGTCAGCGGGCGACAGGGAACGACCACATCCAGAAACACGCTGGCACACGCTTTCTCTCTCTCTCTCGCTACTTAGAAGGCAGGCAGATGCTTCATCAACGGCGTTCGGCTCCGAAGTGAATGACAACAGTGCATGCGATTGCTTCCGCTTTATACCCACGCAGCGGGGCAGGGTGCGATATGCAAAGCACGTACACCAAAGCTGATAGGGGCTCCCAGAAGTGATCCCAATTCGTCGGTCTAAGTCCGACGTACGTTGAACATAACCGACTAAAAAGGGAACCACTGATCAGAAATGCAGGCTGTTGTATGAAGTGAAATCTCTTTCATTGTCACTGCTGGCTAGCCTGGATGCCAGCCGAACTTAGCCCCGCCCACAATTTTTTTTAGGTCTGGCAGTTCGGTTTGGCCTCGCTCCGAACAGAAACTGTTCGAACCAATGAAATCATCAGGGCGGGCTTTAGACGATGACGGACAGATGATAAACAGAAAAGTAATCATGCATGTCATCAAAGGGGCTTGGATTATGTTTGTTCAAATATTATATATTATATTTGGCCCACGTCAGGCTAACTGATGGCACTACCATGCAAGAAAAAAAAAACATTTCTCAGTTAAAACCAAACAGATGTCTATTTGTAAGAAATATTTCAATTGAAGAGTGTGTGTATGTTATAGTTGTTTAAAATAAATACATTTTGGCTTGATATTTTAGTTCAGGCAATTTGCATTTTCACATTTTGAAGTGTGACTTAAGTATCCAGGTGTCTAGGTATTTTCTAAAGTGCAAATTAGAGTGAATTGCAAAAGTCAGAATTGGTTTTCTTACCTAAAATGACTTTTGGTTTCGGCACAATCCATAAATGTACATTAACTCCATAAAGTGTCTTTCCCACACTGAAAATAAATGGCTTTTCTTCCAGGTTTCTTGGATATCAAAAGACTAGCTGTAGGCATTTAGCAACCTTGGAAAAGACACACAATCACTTTTTCTCCTCTGGAAAGAAGGAAGGAAGGGAGATAGCAGTTTGCATTTGATGAAGAGCATCTTCATAAACCAGCAGCTTGTCATCTGGCATTGATCTCTGGGATTTTAAATAAGCATAGAAGTATGTGTTGATATACTGTTTTGGCTTCACATCCACAAATGTGAGTTGCAGTAAAGAGAGACATTTCTTGTTCTTGTGCTTTTTAAAGATACAAGTATGAGGAAAGAAGCTGCATTAATTTTCATCATAAGATGCAGCATGTTCTGCGGTTTGACTCAATCGGAAATGAACACAGCAGATTTGAAAATGCTATATACTCATTATCTGGTTATTCTGGAAGTGAATAAATAAAATCCACAATGAATTAACATCATTCCAGCTGACTGATGGATAATTTTCCTAATGTTCTCAAAAATGTATTAAATAAAATAATGTTCAAAAGAAGTATATGCTTTGCAATGAAAACAGTTCTTACCCATTGATCACTTCTGAAATTACAGTCATAAAATCTAACATCGTGAGTTATTTTGCATGGATTAGGTAGGACTGAGAACTCACAAAACAGACTACATCTCTAAATATAATGTAAGCAAACAATGGGTAAAGAATGTAATAGGATTTTCCAGGAATCTTTAAAACGTCGGCCCTGGAAATAAGGATGCCGCTTCATACAGTTTCCCAACAGGCTTTTTACTTGAAACATACTGTATGAAAAGTGAAACGTGGAACATGTGTGATCATCCTTTGTCAATTTTGGATAAATAGGAGCCAAAAACCAAATGTGCAAACACACCAAATGTATAAAGCCTCTTTATGAAGTCAGATCCATGCCACATTTATTTGCGTAACTAAATATTGCAAATGAAAATAAGCATGTGGGTGGATCGTTTACTTTTATTCACTAGCATTAAAACACGTTCGCTTAAGTTAAAGTTAGAGATCAGTTAAAGTGGTGATTATTATAACTGTAGGATGCTCATAAATGAACCATCTGAAATAGCCAGCATCTGCTGTTTATTTCTTCTAATGTTCACTTTTATACTATTGATAGATTCTTTCGTTTACTGTTATGGATAGTTATTATTATCGCCCACACTGCCCTATTCAGTTTCAGTCTCACCTGCACACATTCATGCCTCTCCAGCTGAGATATACATCTAAATATTCATTTGGCTTTAAAATAGTTACTAATGCCTTTGTATTCACACTGTTTTAATCTTAAAAGGTTAGTTCCCCCAAAAATGAAATTTCTCTCATTAATGACTCACCCCAATGTCGTTCCACACCCGTAAGACCTCTGTTCATCCTCGGAACACAGTTTAAGATATTTTAGATTTAGTCCAAGGCCTTTCTGTCCTTTGAATGTAAGTGAATGCCCAGTTGCTGTCCACGTCCAGAAGGTAATGAAAACATCATCAAAGTAGTCCATATGTGACATCAGTTGGTTAGTTACACTCTTTTGAAGCGTCAACAATACATTTTGGTCCAAAAATAACAAAAAAATATGAATGCTGAATAAAGTCATATTTTTTGTTATTGTTGGACCAAAATGTCTTGTCACTCAAGAAGTCTCCATTCCCCGGGCCTCGGCCCCTCGACAGGCTGTCTGCTTCCACATTTAAATACCCCGGGATGTAAACTGCTCTGATAGAACTCAGTTTCCCCTGGGTCCACAGGAGGAGCTGACGAGCCAGATTGTATAACGGGCGTGATCTCAACCACCACCACCACCCCCCTCCACCCCCCCGAGCAAACCAACACATGATGGCCCCTGAGCTCTGACAGGAAGTTTCTCAGGGCCGTAAACACTGCCAACATCTCTAGACAATTTATGTGCCATGAGCGATGAAGGTCCTGCCACTGGCCCTGGGCCGAGCAGCCACTCATGACCGCTCCCCAACCCGTGAGGGAAGCATCCGTCGTTAGAGTGACTCAACGACAAGAAACTCCCAGCACTGGGCCTTGAGCCAAGAACCAAGGCTGCCATATAATCAACGCACAAAGGCAACGCCGCGTGTGGTGTGACAGGCAGCGGGGCGAGGGACCGCGAGAGCGGGCCGGTGATTAATGTTGACAAGTGCCAGCTGCGTGGCACACCAGTCTCGTCTCGCAGCCATGTGACGGGAGCATAAAAGGAGGAACAAGAGCTGCGGAAGACGAGAGAGGACCAGGCCTGGAGTTTATGTTTAGTTTTGTTTATGTGTTAGTGGGCAGTCGTCCGTGAGGGGTTGCCCACGTTTTATTTTGTGTGTTTGCGGGCAGACGTCCGTGAGGGGCTGCCCGCGGTTTTACTTTAATTTTGTTTATTTATTTTGAATAAATGTTTGTGAAACGTTCGCCGGTTCCCGCCTCCTTCCTTCCGTCCACGAACGTCATTACACCGCGTAAGCTTGATAATACGAGAAAGATTTCCCCTCGGGGAAAACCCCTTGGTCTTGAATCACCACTGCAGCGGTCTCATGTACAGCAGGCCGCAAGAAATCACGTTGGACGCTGCTGCCATCAGACCCAACAGTCTCTGATACTGTTTGACAGTGAGTGGTTGACCAAGTTTCACCCCTTTGACAGCTGAGAGAATCGATCCCACACGAGGCTCTGATAGGCGAGCCCGCATGGTGGTCAAATCCCACGCGACCCCCAGATGAATAGTTCTCTGAGATGGCAAAAGAACACTCTTCTTGGGGTTCAATCTCAGCCCCAGCTTTCTCATGTGAGCAAGAACCACATCTCGATGTTGAACCGCTAACTGTGCTGACTGAGCTAAAATCAACCAGTCATCAATGTAATTGAGAATTCGGATCCCCTGCATACACAGAGGAACCAGAGCTGCGTCTACACACTTTGTGAAGGTGCGGGGTGACAAACTTAGGCAAAACGGAAGAACCCGATATTGGTACGCTTCTCCCCCGAAAGCGAACCTCAAGAACTTCCTGTGCTGTGGAAGGATGGATACATGGAAATATGCGTCCTTTAGATCTATCGTGACAAACCAGTCCTCGGACCTGATCTGTGACACAATCTGTTTTGAGTGTAAGCATCTTGAAACTGAGTTTCGCTACCACTCGATTCAGAACACGCAGATCTAAAATGGGCCGCAGCCCCCCATCCTTCTTTGGCACAATGAAGTACCGGCTGTAAAACCCTGACTCTCTGCTGAGAGGAGGAAACCTTTCTATAGCTCCCTTTTGGAAAAGAGTCTGTATTCTAGAGACATAGCCAGAGCCTGCTCGGGGCCCACCACGGTGGGCAGAACCCTGTTGAAACTGGGGGGGTGACACCTGAACTGGATGGCATACCCCTTTCTTATAATACGCAGGACCCAACGAGATACATTTGGAAGATTCTCCCACTCTGCCAAAGAATCTACTAAGGGTACCAGCCTCTCGAGGCTGGCCTATGATGTACTCTGCACAGCGAACGCAGCGCCCTAAAGTGGCGAACCGGCAGGGAACGACTGGCCCAACTTTAATAAGACCCTCGTGGGAGGGCGCGAACCATCCTCGAATGACTCGCGAGGGCTCTCTGCGCACTGGCAGCAAAGGGCACCGAAGGGAGGTGGGCAGCGTATGCTGAGGTGAACACCACCTGCCTCCGGAGAGGAACACCGTCACGACCCTGACTCCCATGGCATCAGGATCTTTTCGACGCAGCCTTCTTGGAGATAACGACGGTCCTCAGATCCGCCTTACCCTTCGAAGCCCTTACCTTTTTGTGGAGGGGTAGGGGTGGCAACGCTCTGTTTTTGTTGCGCTCAGTGTGAGGAGCTGGTACTCGGTGCTGCTCCCGCCCAGCAGCAGCAGAAGTCTGGGGTTTTCAGGGAAGGAACTGCTGGAGTGCCGCAGACTGTTTCTTGGCCTCCTGAAATCTGTCGGTGACCATAGTGACGGCGTCACCGAACAGACCATCAGGAGACAGCGGCGCATCCAGCAGAAAGCTCTTATCCTTCTCCTTTATGTCAGTGAGGTTCAGCCACAAGTGTCTCTCTGTGGCCACCAGGGCTGCCATAGAATGGCCAACAGATATGGCTGTCTCCTTGGTGGCACGGAGAGCAAGATCGGCTGAAGACCGGAGCTCTCTGATGACATCAGCTCCGAACTCCTCACTATCCCCCAGATCTTTTAGCAGATCAACTTGGTATGCTTGCACTATAGCCATAGTGTGCAAGCATGCCGCAGCCTGACCTGCTGCCGAGTACGCTTTGCCCACCAAAGCTGATGTAGCTCTTAATGGCTTGGTGGGCAATGTCGGGGCTTTAATGGATGATGCCGACTCGGGAGAGAGATGGCTCGCAAGTGTCTCCTCCACCCTCGGCATCGACCCATATCAATGTCTTTTCAGCCCTACTATATTACTATAGGTCGATGTTTGTGGACTGAAAATTCTAGATGAAACCAGATGATTCCACGACCTCGACACCTCAGTGTGGAGATCGGGAAAAACGGCAAACCCCGACGTGGTGGTTGAGCAGAGTGTGCGGGAAGGAAACGCTCATCTAATCTGCTTCTAACAGATGGATGTTCCTGATCTCTTTCTTGTGGCCAGTCCAGACTGAGCCTGGCCACTGCTCTGCTCAACACATCCACCAACTCCTCACTAGGAGGGGAACGAAGTGGTGAATCCTTGTTTCCACCTGCGTCGATACTGACAATATCCACCTCCTCTGAGCTGGATTTTTGCAGCATCGATGCCTCACTCGGGGCGGAAGAAACCGCAGCGCGTGCTTCCAAACCCTGAGTAGAGGCAATGGATCTGGCAGGTAAAGGCAGAGATAAGGCAGAGCCCGTCTCTAACCCCGCTGCAAGTTTTAATTGTGAACCCAATGACTGCAACCGCCGCTGTGCCTCGGCAACAGTGAGACCAGAGCCGCGGGGAACGCGAGCCGAAGTGCCCTCCTCAAAGAGCGCCCGGCGGGAGAGCAGTGTTCTTAATGGTAAATGCTCGCAGTGCTCGCAAGCAGCCCCCTCGAGGGGTGCCTGACCGTGCTGCGCTCCTAGGCAAACAACACACATGCTGTGTGTATCCCCACCCGTGATGTAGCGTGGGCAGGGATGAACACTTATGGAAACTCTCATGCAGTGATTGTTCGCTCGCCATATTTAACTTAAATGTGTGTGCAGTCAGTATATTGTTTTTTTGTGAAATGCAGGTGAAAAACTATTTTTTACAAGACAAAAACACCGAACTGACAGACAATGGTTACACAGAGCGCTACTGAAGGCACAGAAGCTAGTTCCTGTTTGTGTTCACGGATCCTTTATAGTTTCCGGTCGATGACGTCACCCGCCTATGACGTTCCGTCATCTCATTGGTTGGTTACATACATGCTTCAGGACTCAATCACGCAGAGGCGTTCCCGCAGCTTGAGTTCCCTTGAAATGGGAACAAGAAGCACAGGGTGAAAAACACAACCAACACAGACTGAACATGTAACATCCAGCAGGCATGGAGCGGAGTCCAGCAGGCACGGTGCGGAGTCCAGCGGGCACACAGAATCTAGGGGGACGGGCACGAAGTCCAGGAGGGCTGGAGAGGAGTCCAGGAGGGCTGGAACGGAGTCCAATGCTGCGTTCCAGTTCGTTTTTATTATGCCCTTCACTCGCGAACTTCCCTCCGTCTCGTTCACTCGTGCTGCGTTCCAGTTCGTTTTTATTATGCCTTTCACTCGCGAACTTCCCTCTGTCTCATTCTCTCCGATGTGCGTCATTGCTTATTTTGCATGAGTGCCCACTACTGACGGAACCGTCGCAATGGACTGAACTGGAATGTCCTAAGCCCTTGATCACTTGGAATCCACTATGGAGTGGATTAATTTATATATTTTTTTTCTTTACGAAATTATAGAATTATGTATTCTATATGTACAGTACATGGATGTGTTTGGGTTGTTTTAAATATTTTTAAAGATATCACAGTGTTGTTTGTGGTGGGGTAAATTAAACGCGATATGCAGTGACGTCACAATCGCATTGCATTGAGGTATATGAAGCTGCCTGAAGTGTACATATGAAGTAGATTCATTCACTCGGGCAAAATCGAGGGAGCATGGTTCTGTCCATATAAATTTCCCTTGTCCACTTCACGAAGTGGAACGCACTTCAAAATGGCGGCGGGGATTCCCCCAAGGGGAAGTGCTTAGGGAAGTTTGCAAGTGCGTGTCTTAAAGTGGAGTGGAACGCAGCACAGGGGAACATCTGGAGCGGAATCCAGCGTAATGTCTGGAGCAGAGTCCAGCGGACCAGGCCACATGGGTTTCTGAGGGGACTGGACAAGGAAGACACACATTCTCTGGTTTCTCTTTAATCTCGAGCTCAGAACAATTTAGGAACAAAATCAGATTAATTGTCTCGACTAGGGAATAGGTACAGGCATGTTCCAGAAAACGAATGGTGTCCTCGTCCAGACCCATCAGAAATACAGCATTAAGCGGGGCATCTGGCCAGTTCACCAGATAGGCAAGCTCGGAGAATTCCTCCACATACCTCTCCAGCAGGCGTCCGCCCTGTCTGATGCCCCACATGCAATACACCGCTGATGTATTCTCTGGGGACTCTGGAGAGAGCGGGATCAGGAAGATTCCCATCTTGTCCTGGAAGTCATGGCAGATACGTCTGGTCTTCTGTTACAAGTGTTGGATGAGGAGATCCAAGACTTCCAAACAAAATGGGCTTTATTCAACTCCAACTCAGAACAGAACATTAATTACCATAAACTTACCATTAGACCGGACAGGGAAGGAATGAACATGAGGGAACTAAATACATACACTGAAGACTAGACTAACGAGGGGAACAGGTGACAAAGATGATTACACACAGCTGGAAGGAACTAAACTGATGAGGGTAACTGTGGTGTGACAGGCAGCGGGGCGGGGGACCGCGAGAGCGGGCCGGTGATTAATGACGAGTGCCAGCTGCGTGGCACACCGGTCTCGTCTCGCGGCCATGTGACGGGAGCATAAAAGGAGGAGCAAGGACAGCGGGAGACGAGAGAGGACCAGGCCTGGATTTTATTGTTATGTTTTGTTTATGTGTTTGTGGGCAGTCGTCCGTGAGGGGCTGCCCGCGGTTTTACCTTCGTTTTGTTTATTTATTTTGAATTAATAAATGTTGTTGAACGTTCGCCGGTTCCCGCCTCCTTCCTTCCCATCTACGAACTGTATTACAGTAACTATGACAACGGAAAAGTGGCAGGAAACAGAACAAAGGAACATGTGACCAATGAAAACAGGAAGCACATGGAGAAAACAACCAACACAGACTGAACTATTAACAGCACTATTGACTAATATTATACATATATATATTGTGGCAAGCAGCAGGGCGAGGGACCGCGAGAGCGGGCTGGTGACGAGTGTTAATGAGTGCCATGTGACGGGAGCATAAAAGGAGGAGCAAAGGAAGTGGAAGACGAGAGAGGACCAGGCCTGGATTTATGTTGAGTTTTGTTTACGTTTTATTATGTGTGTATGTGTGGGCAGTCGTCCGTGAGGGGCTGCACGCGGTTTTACTTTTGTTTTGTTTATTTATTTTGAATGTAAGTTCACTATCTGGGAACTCGAGCTGCGCCGAAATGGTGTGAGAACGCCTCTGCGTGATTGCGTTGTGAAGCGCGTGTAGAACCAGTCCAATCAGGAGATTGGACGTCATAGGCGGGTGACGTCATCGACCGGAAACTATAAAGCATCCGCGAACACAAACAAAAACTAGCTTCTGTGCCTTCAGCAAGCGATCTGTGTGAACCTGTCTGTCTATTTGGTGTTTTTGTCTGTCTATTAGAAAGAATTTTCCACCTTTGTTAAATATATCTGATATATATTACAACATAAAGAGAAAAGGGAGATTATGGCGAGTGAACAGCATTTCACAAAGTGTGTTCATCCCCAGGGTATATACAGCAATAGTAGATAGTAGATTTTCTAGATGAGTGGAAACGTCTATCGAATATATCTCATTGGGTGCTGCAGATAGTAGAAAGGGGGTACGTGATTCAGTTCAAAAGGCGGCCACCTCCTTTCAGCGGTGTCCTACCTACAGGGGTGGGCCCGGAGCAGGCTCTGGTTATGGTACAGGAAGTAGAGACTCCTCTGCAAAAGGGGGCTATAGCAAGGGTTCCTCCTCCCAGCAGATAGTCGGGGTTTTACAGCCGTTACTTCGTTTTACCAAAGAAGGATGGAGGGTTGCACCCGATACTAGATCTGTGTCTCTTAAATCACTCTGTAGCAAAGCTCAAGTTCAAGATGCTTACACTCAGACAGATCGTGTCACAGATCAAATCCAAGGATTGGTTTGTGACCATAGATCTCAAAGACGCATATTTCCATGTCTCCATCATTCCACATCACAGGAAGTTCTGAGGTTTGCCTTCGGGGGAGAGGCATACCAATATCGAAGTACTTCCCTTCGGTCTAGCACTGTCACCTTCAGGAAGTGTGTGGATGCAGCCCTGGCGCCATTGCGTCTGCAGGGCATCCGCATAACTCAATTACATCGACGATTGGTTGATTTTGGCTCAATCAGAGCAGATGGCGTTTCAGCATCAAGAGGCTGTTCTCGCACACATGTCGAGGTTGGGGTTGAGACTAAACGTAAAGAAAAGTGTGCTTTCTCCGGTTCAGAGGACCACCTTTCTAGGCGTGGTGTGGGATTTGGTAATTATGCAAGCACAATTATCGCCAATACGCATAGCATCGATCCTATTGGCGGTGAAAGAACCGAAGCTAGACCGATCCGTCACTGTGAAGCAGTTCCAGAAACTGTTAGGCCTCATGGCAGCTGCGTCCAACGTAATACCTTTTGGCCCGCTGAACATGAGGCCACTGCAGTGGTGGCTCAAAACCAAGGGGTTCTCCCCGAGGGGGAATCCACTCTGCACAATCAAAGTCACGCGGCGATGCCTTCGTGCTCTGGTCATGTGGACAGATCCTGGGTTTCTATCCCAGGGACCGGTGTTAGGGGCTCATGTTTGTCGCGTCACGCTAACGACAGATGCTTCTCTCACGGGGTGGGGGAAGACCATGAGTGGTCGCTCGTCCCAAGGTCTATGGCAGGATCATCAGCGGCTGTGGCACATAAATCGGCTAGAGATGCTGGCTGTGTTTCTTGCTTTGAAACATTTCCTGCCCGTCCTCAGGGGCCACCATGTGTTGGTCAGATCAGACAACACATCGGTGGTCGCCTATATAAACCATCAGGGGGGTCTGAGGTCTCGCCCTTGTACAAGCTGGCACTTCAGATCCTCCTGTGGGCCCAAGGGAAACTGGGCTCCATTAGGGCAGTTTATATCCCAGGGGTTCTAAATCAGGAAGCAGACATCCTGTCGAGGCAGGGGCCAAGGCCCGGGGAACGGAGACTCCACCCCGAGGTGGTGGAGCTCCTGTGGCTGCAATACGGGAAAGCAGATTTAGATCTGTTTGCTTCGGCAGAGAATTCCCACTGTCCTCAGTGGTTTTCTCTGTCACATCCCGCTGGGGCTGGACGCCATGGTACAGGAGTGGCCGAGGCTACCTGACACTCAAGACTCTCTTTTTGCTGGCCATTTCGTCCCTAAAAAGAATTGGGGACATTTAGTCCCTGTCGGTAGGGCCCTCATGTCTAGAGTTTGCGCCTGGCATGGTGAAGGCTTTTCTTCACTCCAGACCAGGGTATATGCCCAAGGTTCCTACAAGCCCTAGGGCACTGGTTCTACACGCGCTTGCGTGTCCCCCCCCCCCCCCCCCCCCCATCCCGCCCTGTCCCTCCTGTCCCGCCCTGGTCTGTCCCTCCCATCCCGCCCTTGTCTGTCCCTACCGTCCCGCCCTGGTCCGTCCCTCTCTGGTTTGTCCCTCCCGTCCCAACTAGAATGTCTGGTAGCCGCTCCTTAAGGAGGGGGTAATGTCACATGCCTGTCCTGTCCTGTGTGCACATGTGGATTTTGTCTGTATGACCATTTGTGTTTCTGTCATTGTCTGATCACTCCCCCCTTGTTATCTAATTAGTGTTTGATTTTTCCCACCTGGGAATGTTTTGAGTTTATGTTTTGATTATGTATTTTTGCCCCCTCATGGGTTTTGTTTTTGAGTTTTGAGTCCTCGCACCATTTGCTTTGTGTTCCCTAATTTGTACGTAACAATAATAGCTTTGATTAATGATTTGGATTGTTTTTCCTGCCATCGAGCCACAGACGTTCACTGAATGACCCATCTGGTTTGCGATTACAGATAAAAACTTATTGTATTTTACTTTTACAATGAGCATAATAATTACAACAAAAATAAAATATATATATATAGTACTGACGTTTCAGACTGACAGATACATAAAAGATAATTGGGACTTTTCCGCCATTTGTTACTGTTTTGTAAATGTTGTTATATTAATTATAATTCCAATTCTGTTTTATTGGCCACAGTATTATCGATGATTGTAGAAAGGGGCACTTTTGATTAATTTTCAAAAAGGGCAGAGGCTCGAACCCATAAAGCCTCCCCTCTGCACTTCCCTGTTGTGCGTAACATTATGTGTCCTGTCACAAAATGCGGCGAAATCTCCAAAACAACGTCAATAGTTAGATTAAGGAGTGTACATGTTTGTAATGTTCCGGTAATGCGACTAAAATAGGCATACTCCACATGTCTTAATTTGTTAGTCTTTGTCAGATCATTGTATGTCTACATCTCCCGTCTTCCCTGTGATTCCAGTTTGGAATGTTTTGAGTTTATGTTTTGATTATGTATTTTTGCCCCCTCATGGGTTTTGTTTTTGAGTTTTGAGTCCTCGCACCATTTGCTTTGTGTTCCCTAATTTGTACGTAACAATAATAGCTTTGATTAATGATTTGGATTGTTTTTCCTGCCATCGAGCCACAGACGTTCACTGAATGACCCATCTGGTTTGCGATTACAGATAAAAACTTATTGTATTTTACTTTTACAATGAGCATAATAATTACAACAAAAATAAAAAATATATATATAGTACTGACGTTTCAGACTGACAGATACATAAAAGATAATTGGGACTTTTCCGCCATTTGTTACTGTTTTGTAAATGTTGTTATATTAATTATAATTCCAATTCTGTTTTATTGGCCACAGTATTATCGATGATTGTAGAAAGGGGCACTTTTGATTAATTTTCAAAAAGGGCAGAGGCTCGAACCCATAAAGCCTCCCCTCTGCACTTCCCTGTTGTGCGTAACATTATGTGTCCTGTCACAAAATGCGGCGAAATCTCCAAAACAACGTCAAAAGTTAGATTAAGGAGTGTACATGTTTGTAATGTTCCGGTAATGCGACTAAAATAGGCATACTCCACATGTCTTAATCCGATTTATGTTTAGTTAGATGTTGTAGGTTTAGTTAGTTATGACTTTAATCAGATTAAGGTCATTAGAAATCACTGTCTATATTGTAGCCTCTTAATCAGAGTATTGTCTTAATCAGATTAATATCGGAGAATTGTTGTCCACGTAAACGTAGTCAATTACAACCTCATGTCCCATAGTCCCATAGAAGAAGGATCCGGGTACTGAAATGGCCAGCCTGCAGTCCAGATCTTTCACCCATAAAAAAATTGCACATCATAAAGAGGAAGATCCGACAAAGAAGACCTAAGATAGTTGAGCAACTAGAAGCCTGTAATAGACAAGAATGGGACAAAATTCCTATTCCTAAACTTGAGCAACTTGTCTCCTCAGTCCCCAAATGTTTGCAGACTGTTATAAAAAGAAGAAGGTGGGGCCAGTTGGGAGCCTGGAGCAGGAGCCAGATGGTCCAGAGACCAGCCAAGAGTCGGAGGAGGGAGGAACCATGGGGTCAATGACATGGAGGGAGACACCCTGGGGACAACCGACCAGGAAGCAGCCACTGATGGAGACCCCGGAGGAGCAGCTGGGTCGATGAGCCCACACGAGACCGGAGGCCCAGGAGACCGAGGTGGAGCCACGGTGACGAGCGTCCGAGGTGGAGCTGGACAACCGCAGGACAGAGGCTGAGCCAGTGGGACCGAGGATGAAGGCGGAGCAGAGGGGAAGGAGGAGCCAGACAAAGCCGAAGGTGTAGGAAGGACGGCGACTGACCGAGGCGAAGCCAGAGAGACGAGGGTGTTCGGTGGAGCCGAGGGAGGGAGGAGCCAGGGTGTAGCCAAAGTGTCAACGGGCCATGGTGGAGTGTAGGGGGAAGAGACCAGCAGTGATGACGGGATCCTCTGGGTGAGACGGCACTGCTGGACAGACATCCCGAGGCGAGTCCACACTGCATGTGGGAGGAGTAGAGGGGATGATGGACAGCAGTGTGGTCTAGGCAGAAGAGCTGATAGACAGAGGAAGAGGAAGAGGGAGGGTGGGTGGAAGCTCTGAGGGCACAGGAGGACCTTGGAACACTGGAGAGACAGGGGTTGTGGGAGAAACTTCTGAGTACCAGTCTATTAAATCCGCCTCGAAAATGTCATGCAGTTCCTCGAGATGGCCGCCAGAGGTCCTCGTCACATCCACCGCAGCGAGCTGATGGGTGGGGCTCCTGTCCCAACCCTCAAGCTCCACAAGGATTCCCTCCACGCCGGATGATGTTGCCGGCTCACGCACCTGGTCAGACCCTCGTTGTGGTCCGGGCGATGAATCCTCTCAACCTCTGCCTGGGTTCGGGCTTTTCGTTCACGGCAGGCCAGTCTCCACGGTCTGCAGTGGGCTCAGGCACTTCCCTCATGCCGGTCGTGGTCGGTGGTGGATGGCTGGTCTCTGGCGGTGGTGGAGTGGGACTGGTACCGCTGTCCTCAGCGGGGCAGATGGTAAAAAGGGAGGGGTTATGTACCAGTACCCACTCCATGAATGCGGCAAAGTCCTCCTTTGGACTGCCTGCTGGAACGCGTGCCTTCGATCGCTCGCTCAGGCTGGCATAGTAGAAAAACGCTGAGTGAGCGGTCCTGGAGGGAGTCCCGGGTGTGTGCCTCCAGTGGGCGGTCTCCCTGCTCCAGGCAGAGAAGCTGGACATCAGAGAGGGCCATGGGAAGACGGGGGAACAAAAAAAAAAGAAAATGCTGCAAGAAAATGCTGTTTCGGTCAGGCGATCTGTTACAAAACTGGTGTGTAGGTCAAACTCAAAACACAAAGGAACACAGCAGACAGGGTATACATGTAACAGAAACATTCACATCATTGCATTGTGTTTTTATTCACAGTTTGCACAGTGTCCCAACTTTCTGGTAATCTGGTTTGTATATAAGGTGAAGAGAAGAGGGTGTATTGGCCAAAGTTTTGGATTTCAACAGAGGAAGCCAAACTGTTTTTTATGAGTTGAACATTAGTCCAATTGGTGCACTGTGGCATTCAGAAAACAACTGATGCCATTAGTAATGGTTTAATGGCCTGCCATGACTGTGGATATTACAACCTGGCGTGCAATTAAATGAGATCTAATTCATGTCTTAATACATTCCTAGCATTATGAAAAAGAAATTAAACTGCAAAATGTTTTAGGATATGCACTGTGCAGCAAAAACAAGCCGAAATTACGCCAAAGCGGAATATATACCTCTATGAGGTAAGTTGTGTTTGTGTAAAGAAGATATTATTTCTTTAAGAACATAACCATGCATCAAGAGTATGTGGCTTTTAATAAGGTGGTTGAGCCATGAGATGTTGTTGGCATTGATTTAGTGTAAAAGCTCAAACCAACTAAAGAGGGCTACCAGTATTTGTGTAATGGTAGATTATTTCAAAGTGGTGTGAGACTTTCCGACTACAAACTTAAGCTTGGAACATACTCTGCAAGAACAAAGAAATTGTTAGTGTTCTTGAGGTGTCAAGAACAAGGTTTGTTCTAGCCATTACATTTCATACTTCACGAGAAAAGCAGGTGCCGATTATCTGCGTTTCTCTGCATTAACCATGCCCACATTAAATGTTTGACCAATCACACAATAGTTCTCGGACATCTGCTCAGGCGATGTGTCAAGAAAAAGCTGCGAGAACTCCCAAACCAGGGCTGCAAGAACAAAATTACGTCATTTTGTTCTTGCAGCCCTGGGAGCGAGAACTTTTTTCTCTGTTCTTGCTCAGTATGTTGCAGCCTTAAGAGTGCAGAAGAGGTAACAGCCTGCATTGTGAAGCTTGTCTACAAATTTGGTGCCCCAAAAGGCTTTTGACTGATCAAGGCATAAAAGTTGTGAACTAGGTAGAGTTAAACCCTTTTAATATTTAAATCATTAGGGAACATATTATTACATTGTATATTTAAATTGTCTTGTGTTGGATTGTTAGATCAGTATTTGTGTCTGCCAAGTACTTATGAACTCCACACAATCCACAGACCAACAGGCTGGCTGAAAGATTAAAAGACAATTCAGAGTTATGAAAGTTACCATTAAACTATGATAAAACTATTAGTTTATAAATGTCTGTTGTACATTGTATAATAACTCACTAATAACTCATTTCACTGTAAGTGATGAACCATGATAATTCTTTCTCAGGTCTTTGAACATACTTTTGGGAATATGGCCAGACACATGAGCAGATTATTTGGAGGCTGCAGAACAAGTAACCACAAAATTCTCCCCTTACTTTTAAATGTTTGACCATAAGGCAAGGCATCCATGTGAGGTACCAGACAATTATGAGAGAAATACATTTTTACAAGACATATGAACAGGGAGGTTGGGTAGGAGACTTTGCAGTAAAGTCAGTCCGTACAAGATCTTTTCATGGGATTTGGAACGCCTCAAATCTGAGGAGAAACGTTAAAATGAGTGATGCAGTTACAGCTTTTCTCCGTTGATTTGACACCATTCTCCTAACTCGGATCACTGTTCTCAAAACAGTTAACACAGTAATCTAAACATTTTGTAATTGTTCTAAACAGGTTGTATATTTTCCTTAATATTATGCAAATTACAAATCACATGCATCGTTTTCTCAAAACACTGTGCACACAATTCTCAAATATTTTCACAGTAGTTTATACAGCCAACAACATATTTTAATATATCGAGAGAAACTAACAAAAAAAAACAAAAAAACAATTGCAGTGGGTTTTTTTTTTATTGGTTTTACAAAAATCTAAATCATGTGTGCACCATTTTTCCAAACACAACAGACAAAATGTTATTTGTTACATTTTCTGTGGCACTTAGAATACTAATTATCCCAACATATCTGCTTTTAGTAATACACACAACACAGGAAATACACATTTCCTAATCATTTACAGAGCTACCACAATTACAAAAAACTATAAAAAAGGGGAAATAAAAACAACAAATAGAGAAAAATGGGAAAAGGAAAAGGTGTATGGGTGAGAGGTTTTGGACAGGATAGTGTAAGGCTTGACGATATGACCTGAAATCAATACCTCAATTATAGAGAGGTGAAAAGAGTACTGAAAAAGCATACTCAAGTAGAAGTACTGTTAGTTGTCAAAAAATGTACTTCTAGTACAGTCCCTGACAAAAGTCTTGTCACTTATCTATTTTCTAGAAATACCTGATATTAACCTGACTTTTAATTAATTCATTGGTGTTAGAAATAGCTCATATGAAAAGCTAAAACCCTCCCAAATTATGTTTAATGCACTGAAATAAATAATTTTCACAGAAAAAATATTTATCATTTAATCAAGACAGAAAGGTCAAATTTTGGCAAGACAAAAGTTTTGTCGCCTATACAGAAATTGAACAAATTTACTGCAAATACAAATATATGTCAGCAAATTAAGTTGTGGTGCTGTGAGATCCAAATTTATAATATATTGTATGACTTCCATGACCTTGAAGGACTGCATCCATGCGGTTTGGCAAGGATTCATACAATTTATTGATGAAGTCATCAGGAATAGCTAAGAAAGCAGTCTTGCATGCCTCCCAGAGTTCATCAATATTCTTTGGTTTCGTCTTCCATGCGTCCTCTTTCATCCTACCCCACATATGCTCAATGATGTTCATGTCTGGTGACTGGGCTGGCCAATCTTGGAGCATCTTGATCTTCTTCGCCTTGAGGAACTTTGATGTGGAGATGGAAGTATGCGATGGAGCACCGTCCTGCTGCAGAATTTGGCCTCTTTTATGGTTGGGAATATAAGAGGTAGCTAAGATTTCTTGGTATTTTAGACTATTGATGTTGCCTTCCACCCTACAGATCTCTCGCACACCCCCATACTGGATGTAACCCCAGACCATGATTTTTCTGCCACCAAACTTCACTGTTTTCTGGGTGAATCTCGGATCCATTCGGGCAAGTGTAGGTCTCCTGCAATATTTGCGGCAACTGTGGTGTAATTCAACAGAAGATTCATCTGAAAAATCCACCTTCTGCTACTTTTCCTGCGTCCATCCTTTCAGCAGGCTCTGGGCCTTGGCAAATGCCACACGGTTTTTCAATTGTCTTTTGTTTAGTGCTGGCTTCTGGGCACTGATTCGACCATGGAGGCCATTTCGAGACAGAATCCGACAAACTGTTCTGGTTGACACAGGGACTTCAGGACAGACCAGGCAGGCACAGGAGGAACAGACCAGGGCAGGATGGGAGGGACAGACCAGGGAGGCACAGGAGGGACAGACCAGGGCGGGACGGGAGAAACAGACAAGGGCGGGACGGGAGAAACAGACAAGGGCGGGACGGGAGGGACAGACAAGGGTGGGACCTTGACTTGGGCAGAGCAGGACGCCAGGGAGGTGCGGTCAGTGCAGGGTGCCAGGGATGCACGGGCAGAGCAGGGTGCCTCGGCGGCGCGGGCAAAGCAGGACGCCTCGGCAGGAGAGCAGGACGCCCAGAGGGCGCGGTGAAAGCAGGATGCCCGGGAGGCATGGTGAGAGCAGGATGCCTGGGAGGCATCTCCGGAACAGCATTGTCCGGACCGGAACAGAATCCACTGGCACGGAGTCCAACGGCACAGAGTTCACCGGAACTGGGACCACCGGAACTGGAACCACCGGGACACAATCCACTGGAACACAATCCACTGCAACACAATTTACCGGAACACAATCCACCAGAACACAATCCACCGGAACTAGATAGACCGGAACTAGATCGACCGGAACAGGGACAACCCAGAACAGGGACTACCAGAACAGGGACCACCGGAACTGGGACCACCGGAATGGAGTCCACTGGAACGGAGTCCACTGGAACACGATCCACCGGAACTGGGACCACTGAAACTGGGATCAACGGAAAACTATCCACAGGAAAACAATGCATAGGAACTGGGACCACCGGAACTAGATCCACCGGAACAGAGACCCCCGGAATCGTCATGAATGAAGCCTTCCTTCTCCTTCTCCATTTCGAGACCACCAAAACATAGTCCATCGGAACTGGGACCACTGTAACTGGGACACACTGGAACTGTCTTCATCTCCTTGGTCACCCGCTTCTGCTGGCGAGCGAGCCTCTACTCCATTTCCTCAAAAGTCCCCCCATCATATATGCTCCTAAAAAGCCAGTCAATGTCACAAGAAAGTGGGAGCAGGTAGATGGGGCGAAATCCTCTTTCGCTGAGTTCTCGACATGGTCGGATCATTCTGTCACGATTAACACAAAGGAAAACTGGTGCAAGGACTCAAGTGCAGATAATGGAAGATCTATTATAAAAATAAATATAAATACAAAACAAACAACCACGAGGGGGCAAAACACATAATACATAAACCAAAAGCTCAAAACGATCCGACAAAGACTGACAAACACAAGGAGTTTATAAAAGGGGACAAATCAGGCAGGGAATGAGGGAACACCTGTGGGGCAAATTAAACCAATAATGAGATAACAAGGGGGAGGGATCAAACAATGACAGAGACACACAATGACAGAGCACACAAAACCCACTCAACAGGACAGGCATGTGACACTAATGCACTTTGAAGCCTGGCTAACAATAAAGCTAAATTAAGTGTTTCCAGCAGATGGCACTGCAACCTTGTGCAGCGCTAATAGAATATGTACTATTTGTGCATGTATTAGAATATTTAATTTTCTGCAGTCAATTTTTAGTAATTGTTAAGGCAATTTCACAATTTCAGTCATCATACAGTAACCAGCCACAACACCCTTTCATAAAGCATGTGGGCCTTTCACTCTAGGCTGGTCGCTATGGTTGATTTGATGTGAGTCACGCGTGACGCATAGAGACACAGGACTGATTATTTGTCTTAGCCAATCACGTTGACAAAAATAATTAAATAAATAAACATAATGTAGTGATGGCAGGTTTAGGGAAAATAGCACAGTAAAAGTACTGATACTGCACTTAAAATGTACTCAAGTAAAAGTTTATTTTTGCCCTCATAGGTACTTACAAATGTTGTACTGTAAATATGCTTAACTATTAGCGGTATATTTCCTTTTTTAAATAAATTTGCACCAGGAGAGTACGGTTATTTGAATGCATTAATGAAAGAGAGATTGTGTGTGAATTAGTAATACTATTTCTTTATTAAAGGGGTCATGAACTGAGAAATCTAATTTTCCTTGAGCTTTTGACATATAAGAGGTCATCCTACTATAAGAATATCCTTTAAGTTTCAGGCCAAGCAAACAACAGGTTTTTCAAAGTGCGGATCTATGACATCAAAGGGTGGCAAGCACTGCCTCTGCAGAAAAAGATCAATGCCTACTTCATCACTGCCCACTTAGCCCCGCCCACCAATTGACGCATGACATGCAATAGAATAGGTAACCTAAGAAACATAGACCTAGTGTTAAACCAGATCGAGCTACCAAGAATTAAACATGCCATTGAAAATACTGCCTGAACTCGACAGTAATGCAATAATCTCCATTAGTTGCTGATGCAGTAATCATTAATAAATGGGATAGTTAGTAATTAGTTACCATTAGTAATACATTAACTCATGATTATCTGTGCATTAATTAAGCATGAATTAATGCATATTAGTGCACCCGTATTGTAAAGTGTTACCAGCTAGGTAAGTGATAAATAACAGGCAGAGATGTATAAAGTACTAGAGACCCAGACTTGAGTAAAAGTTCAAGTGCTCTATCAAAAAAGTGACTTGAGTAGAAGTTGAAGTCCTCTTTAAGCACCACGTCTTCAGTTCATGTTTTTGATGATGTATTTTGCCCCCTCGTGGGTTTTGTTTTCTGTTTCTGTTTATTTTTGTTGTAAATACATGATAAATTCTGCAATTGAGTCCTCGCACCATTTTCTTTGTGTTCCTGACCGTGACAAATATTTGTGCGCTGTGAGACGTGTGCGCGCTCTCGGATAAGTGCTCAGAGATGAATCTTCTCACAGCGCACAAGTTCTCATTCGCGTCTTCTGGCACTACATCTGGGTGATAATGGTGAAAATGACTGGTCATATTCGAACATAAAGCAGCACTCGCATGCATTGGACATTTTTTTTGAGAGACCGTTTTGCCCACGTTTTTCTTTTATTATCGCTGTTGTTAGCCAGCACGTGTATCCATTGACAGAAAAATACATAGAGCATTATTTTCAAGTTACAACCCATATTATAGATGTGGCACATCAAAATATGAAATTTATGTCATTAATGACCCTAATGTCGTTCCATACCCGTAAGACCCCCATTTATCTTCAGACACAGTTTAAGATATTTTATATTTTTTCCGACAGCGTATCTAAGTGTAGGGAATAAAAACATAATCAAAGTAGTCCATATGTGACATCAGTGGGTTAATTAGATCTCTTGAAGCATCGAAAATACATTTTGGTCCAAAAATAACAAAAACTCCGACTTTATTCAGCATTGTCTTCTCTTCCGCGTCTGTTTTCAAACCTCAAATAAAGATCTGATTGGGTATAAATGCGATGTATCTCTTCAAGACAAGTGTCTCCCCAGAGTGTTGGTGATACGCCGCATTCCACTGAGTCCCGCATTCCTGTCGATCTGTGCAGTGGTCATTAATTCGCCAGGTTTTATAATCTGCGAGTGGAGCCTGTGTCCTCTCGTATACTCCCCCCAGAGGGCCAGTGACTGGACACACGCTGGTGTCTTCACTTGCTGCGCCATTTCACTCCATGGACTGGATACGTGCGCTTATTCGCACAGGTGAGTCTCCCCGAAGGCCCTAAGTTCCGCCAGCACTGTTGATGCCGGCACCAGAGTGCATGCTCAAATGGTCCCAGCCCTTGTGTCAGACTAGGTGCCCGTATGCACGGTTCCCCCGCAGGCCAACCGTCATATGTGTATTCTCCACGGTAAGTCTCCTTGAGCACGTCTTCCCTTGGCAAGACCCTTGCCACCCCTAGGGTTGAAAAACGTTTCCATCTGCGGCTGGATACTCTGCCTCCCAGTGTACCTTGGTAGCTGTCTACGTCATGTTAAACTCCGAGGCAGGGTGCACAGGTCAGCCCAGGATGCTGGAAGACAGCCGCTGTGGCGTGATTAGACTGGGACCCCCATTTCATCAGTACTGACATTACTCGGAGTGTACTGACTGAAACGGAACATCTTGGATACGTGTGTAACCCTCGTTCCCTGAAGGAAGGGAAGGAAACGGAGATGTTATGTCCCAATGCCATATCTGCTGTACTGCTGGTATGGCCGGGGAGGTCGGCTTTGGCTCCTCAACAAGTAACAAATGCGTGACTGCTATGCAGCACCGTTTATACCCGCGCAGTTGGGGTGGGGTTGCATTAGGCAAATTCCGCAGACCCATGACATTTTCATGTCATTGGATCGTTTTGATTGAGATTGAAGGCAGCTGGCTTTCTAAGCAAAACCCCCATTTTGCCAGTACTGATGTAACGTTCTTTATATGAACAAACCGTATGGTCTTAATTTCCTCTTTGTTTACTTACGATGTAACACTGAATACTGAATTGTTTTCCCAACATAAGAGTGTGTTTAGTTTTCTGTGTTAATCATTTTGAGAGCAACTACATTCATTTGGAGAAATGTGTCAAATTTCTGTGTCAAAGAAATGAGGGGGAAAAAAAATGGTTCATGTGATTCATGGTATTGCTTTCAGAATCACTGGCTGTATTGGCACACGGTTCTACCTTGCAGTTGTGTAATCGTAATTTTTGACCACAGGTCATTAATGCACACTTGCTGGAAAACCTGTGTTTAATTATGCAGACAGGGTGTTTGTCCTGGATCCATGTCAAGTAACAAATATTTGGAGCAGAAAAAAAAAAATCAAATCCAGATGCCGCAATGCCATATAATTAACTTTCATGTTCTCAGAAAATTTGGTAATATGTTATTGTAATACTTCGGGCCTTTTGGATTCCTCTCTGGAGAAGCGTTCAGTCTTTCCTCATTTCAATAGTAAATCCTCCATGCTGCGAGCGCAACTGGCTTTTAAAGGGAAAGTGAGATGAGACTATGATTGATTTATTGCACGTTACACCCAAACCACACCCATTAGTCATTAAGAGCCGACAATCCTTTTTTTTTTTTTTTATAATTTTCTATTAACTACAAAGGCTTAAATCAAGAAATAGTCATTAAATCATGATTCTATCTTGAAAAATGACATATCCCATGGAAAGATGGATTTTATTTTAGACCCAAACTGCTTCACTAAAGACAGGTTTTAAGGTGAGGACAAATGTATAAAGACACTTAAAATGTTGATCTGATTGTTGCATTTATTTAAAAAAAAAAAAAAAAAAGGTTATTTTCTTTTTTCTTTTCTTTTTTCTAACAAAGTGTTTTTATGGCCAACAAAGGCACTCTAACTGCCAAGAGGCAATGTGACACATTGATACACAGCTTTCAAAGGGATCAGACTTCATGTGGGGTATTTGTCTGCAAGGTTTTTCTTCTAATTTCAACTAGTAAATAAAATGTGGATTTTTACACTGCTCTTTGTAATTTTCAGAAGCAGTTCTAAATGGCGGCAGTCTGGATTTCCAGTGCACAGATGGAGGGCCTGTGTGTGCAACTTGTACATGATATTGGTGATATCCATTACACCAGTACATTGATGCCTTTGTTTCCACACAAGACCTGTCCGAGTAATGCTTGGTATGCCAGGAAGAAATATCCTCATGGACAGGACAATTTTGTCTATTTTTTTGCCTTCCAATTTACATTTTTATAATTTTCCCACTGTCTCTTTCAGATTGAATACTGACTAAAATATGAAAGCAGTTTTCATTTGCCAAGGCCCCATTGCATTTATTATTATTCATTTTAATTTGGTACCCTCATGTACAGTATGCTTCTATACACTGTCAGACGGCAGTGGAGTGCCTTAAAACACTTGAAAACAGATTCAGAATTTAGTTTTGTTTTTATTGGGCACACATGTTAGTGCACTTATCTTCCCACATTGTTTTGAATTATGGTCTGGAACATAAATGGACATAAAAATAAAAGGACATTTTTTAAAATGTGGACTCGCTTTGTCGGGTTGTGGGTGATGAAAGGAGCGAGGACTTGGCAGAAGTTAAGGGTTATTTATAAATTATAAAAATAAAATACAACAAACCGTGGGGAAACAAGACATGCAGCAAGATTTCAGAACTAAACTTGGCAGGGTCAGGACACTAGAAGGGTACCTTAGACAAGTGGTTACCAAGCCTGTCCCCTACCACTGCACATTTAACATGTTTCCCTCATCAGACATACCAGGGGTCTCATTTATAAAGAGTGCGTACACACAAAACTGGGCTGGAAACAAACGTACACCAGTTCCCATGCAAACGTTGTTATCTATAAAAAAAACAACTTGAAGTGAGAATGACTTTGAAGACTCACAAATTTTGAAGACACATTCTGGAGACAAAGGGAATTGGTGACACATGGTGTAGTCGTAAACTGAAGTTAGATTGTAGAAAATAAATGTGAGAAGAATGATTATAAGAATTAATAACTTTCACTCCATTTCATACGTTATATCCACAATATCATGAAGATTAAATCCAAAAGTGTTATTTGTGTAAATTGTTTTAGGCTATATATATCTAGTAAAATCCAAATGTAATTAAAAATGTATAAAAAAGTTATTATAATAATCATCGCTGCCTTACAGTCACATTTTCCACAACGGGAGCGCAGTAGGAGATGGCGCGACCAGGATACATAATAGCATGAAATACCCTTTTATTAGAGACTGCAGAATACAGTATAAAAATTAAAAATTTTCCTTAATGTAGCCTACATATATCATACAATTTCAAAGTCTGCAAATAGTCACGAAGCACAATCGCTACTCATCATTGGTCTTAACTATTACAGTGTTCATTACAAAACAGTCATGAAGAAGCATGTGTTCAATCTTTATTTCACATATTTTGCATACTGTAAGCACATAATAAAACTTAAAAAAAAAGTATATTATATATATATATATATATATATATATATATATATATATATATATATATATGTGTATGTATATATAGTAACATTATATAGTACTTTTGTGTTTCATTAGGCTATATATATATATATATATATATATATATATATATATATATATATATATATATATATAGCCTAATGAAACACAAAAGTAATAGTATGTTGGTAACCTTCTACTAAAAGACAGCTGCTCAAAAGTTCCCTTTCGACAGTTCTCTCGTATTGCGTTTATACTAAACACTATGGGATTTCCTTTCCTCAAGATTTTGAAGCAAATTTTTATCCTAAAAATACCATGTAAAATGCAGTGCAGCTGCACAGCTCTCAGCAGGAAGCAGCTATGTGCTGATTAGCTGTGCTGCTGCAACTGCAGGGAACCTATGGCGAGACCACTGGGTGGGAAGGACCATCCAGGTCCATCTAAAAATCCCGCCACAGGGGGCAGCAGAATTAGTATAGCCAGGGGTATAAAAGACCCTGTCTCGCCAGGTTCATCAGATTATTTCTTCTTCAGCGTCTCACCTCGCTGAGCCTTCAGCCTGCCTTCCAGCTGCACCATCCAGCAAATATCCTTTTATACCAATCCGTGTGTTGCCGTTGCTACACACTCACAAAAGAGCAGAGACGTTTTTGCAAATGTCTCGTTCCTGCGCCTTGTGTAGAGGTCTTCTCCCGGACGAGGATCGGCACATTATCTGCGTCTCATGTCTCGGACGAGACCACTCACAAGCCACACTCATCCAGAGCGGCTGCCCAGAGTGCGATGAAATGGCACTGCAGTCCCTTCGGGGTTGGTTCGCCAGTTTCAACCCATATCCTGTCCCTTGCACTCAGCCTCTCGAGCCGCGAAAGAAGAAATGCCGTGACCAGAGGCCCCTGGAGTGCTCATCATTGCCCGTCATGTTAACCAAGGAACAGCACAGCTCCCCTCATCTGGCGGATGCTACTGTCTCTTTCGGCGGACCTGAAGTGGAGGAGGATGAGTCTTTCGCTTGCTGCATCTGAAAGCGGGTGGTCGGACGACGTCTCGGAGCTCAATAATTCGACGCGGACTGACAGCAAAACCTCAGTTGATTCTAAGCTTATGCGCCTGCTCACTAAGGCCGTGGACGACCTCGGAATACACCCCAGGGGCCCACGAGAAGCAGGCTGGACGAGTGTTTTTTTGACAACCGCCGCCAACCGACCACTCAAAAACCCGCTCCCTTCTTCCCGGAAGTCCATGAAGAACTATCCAAGTCGTGGAAGGCGCCATTTTCATCCTCTTTTCCCCCCGTGCTCTCGGTGGTCGATGGTGCTCAGGAAAAAGGATATCACGCTCTTCCTCCCCTCGAGGAAGCCGTCACTGCACACCTTTGCCCGCCCTCCACGGATGGCAGTCCATGGCTGTACACCCATCTAAGGCATGCCGCACTACTTCCAGCCTCGCCGGTCGAGCAAATGCCTCCGCCGGCCAGGCTGCCTCAGCGCTACATTCTATGGCGGTGCTTCAGGTCTTCCTGGCCAAACTCCTCCTTTCCCTGGATGAGTCTGTCCCTGACACAGAGACACTGAAGGACCTGCGCGGAGCCACCGACCTGGCCCTGTGAGTGACCAAGGCCAATGCTCAGGTGATTGGCAGATGCATGGACAACTTGATGGTATTGGAGCACCATTTGTGGCTCAACCTAACCGAAATGAAAGATTCAGAACCGTTTTCCTGGGCCTGCCCATGTTCCTTTCAGGATTATTCATTTCCTCTGTGGTAGGGTTCACAGAACGCTTCACCGAGGCGCAGAAGGCCAGCAATGTGTCGAATCCTGAGCCGTCCAAGCCAGAGGCACAAAGAGAAGGTGGATAATACCCGCTTCGGCCAGTTTACCACCTCGTTATCTTCTGACATGTTCCCCAGCTCCTTTCAACCAGGTGGCTGGGCACATTACATATACAGCCAACAAGCCCATAAACAAACGCGCTCGCTTGTATGCAAATGCCGATTTCACGGCGACCCATATGATCGCAAAAAGTGTTTTTTCCTCTGTTGGCAGTGTGCTAGCATTAAAACATGTACCCCTACGCTCAATCACTCCCCTATGTTCCGGGCACATTACATATACAGCCAACAAGCCCATAAACAAACGCGCTCGCTTGTATGCAAATGCCGATTTCACGGCGACCCATATGATAGCAAAAAGTGTTTTTTCCTCTGTTGGCAGTGTCTTAGCATTAAAACATGTACCCCTACGCTCAATCACTCCCCTATGTTCCCCAGCCCCCTGCACTCAGGTGGCTGGAAACACTTCCTCAGAGTCAATGAGCCTGTACACAAACGCGTTTGCCTGTACACAAGCACCAATATTCTATGTCCCCCGGCCCCCTGCACTCAGGCGGCGGGAAACAATTCTCTCACAGTAACAGAGCCTGTGAACAAACGCACTCCAATAAGTGCCACTATAACACAACACTGTCGGGCCACCAAGTCCCTGTTACCCAGTGATTCTCCCCACAAATTAATTCAGCCCCTGGCTTTGAAGGCCGAGGCCTGGTAGGCCATACCCAGCATTTCAAAATGGGTGTTGAACATAATAGAACGAGGTTTCTCGCTACAGTTTGCTCAGCGACCAGCGCGTTGTCGTGCCATGGTAGAGACAACAGTGAGAAGTGACACAAGCCACATGCTTCAAACAAAAATGCCAGGGTACCGGCTTTGGATCTGGCTACTGTCCTTCGGAACTTTGCTAATACATAACATAGCTAATCGCTACACCTGTTAGCAGTCATAATGTAAACATTCATTAATACAAAATACACAAAATCACATTAAAAATCACACAAAAACCTTATTCCATAGTTATCGTGTGTTTATTAGCTTCTTAGTTCACATGTATAAATGTAGAATTGGCTTGTTCTTCACAGAGAAAAAAATAGTAAGTGTCCACACAGGAGAGTGCATCATGTGAAGGGCAGTATTGAGCACGTCATATTATTGACAGCTTAGTGTGCAAATGAACGCCTGATGACTCATATCTGACGCATATTATGAAGAGGAGACAGAGAGATCTCTATACTTTAGCTCTATTAGATCGGATAATGGTATTCTGTATGATGAAATATTTTGCAAACGTAATAATAAATCAATATTTTTCCAAATATGAGCTTTTTAACTAAGTGCAAAGCTGAAAGCTGATCTTTGCGAGCTGTGTGAACACAACTGAGCCACTGCAGACAAGAGAAAATTAATGTGCGTATGATATTCCATTCAAAATATCATTCATAACAGATCGATTATTATGCACTCCTGACATAAATTAAGAAATAAATGTCACTGCATCTCATAAAGTTTTTGAGTCCGTTTTATCATAAACAATGTTCAAATATCGAAGCTGGAGTCTTAATTTGTCTAATGATACTGAGTACTTTGTCTAATGATAAAGTAAGAGTGTTTTAACGAGCAATGAATGTTGAACAATAGTAAATCTGGGGCATAGAGGATCTTTGACAGGCATAGGTTTAAAAAACTGATAATGCGTGGGGTCATGTAAAGTTAAATGTTTTGGTTTTTTTATCAGGGAAAGACAAAAAAGATTTTGCTCAATACCCCGATTTTACGTTCATGTAAGCACATTAACCAGCTTTCTGGTGGCCTTGGTCATGTGCGTATGTGCGTGATGTAAACATCAAACACGAAAGTTAAAGCAAACTGAAAGCTAACACGGCTGCCAAGCGTCCGGACCTTTTGGCGAGACGAATAAACGTGATTCACGCAGATGCTACAGTACTGTTAAAATCAAAACCTCTTGTTGAATGCGTAGATAATGCAGACACGAAAACAGAAACAACAACACAACTTCCAAAATGTTTCCTGCTGACATTTTGGATTTGGTTTAAGGCAGATAAGAGTGGTTTTCTGCATAGCTGTTTTTTTTTTTTTTTATTGGCATGTAAACACTTGAAAACTTGTTTCTGCAATATGCATATTTTTGATAGTTATCCACTTATTTTGCGCATGTAAACACACTCATTGTGCAGTGCTGGGGGTCCTCCAGGACAGGTTTGGGAACCCCTGCCTTAGACAGTCAACACAAGGAGAATAAATAGGGTCCAAACAAGAGAGAGTAATGAGGGAAGACAAGTGGGGAAAATTAACCAATAATCAGGAAACAAGATGGGCAAGGTTAGACAATGAACATGTAAGAAACTGTTTAATGGCAGAAACCTTTTGATGTTCAAAACAGAGTCGTACAATGATGGAGAGACTCAAGAAGAACATGTAGAACGAGACAGGACTTTTCTGAACGGTTAGATAGAAATTGTTAGATGAAGATAGAACAGGGATAGAAGATGAAAGATATAATAGTTTAGTTTGATTTAATTACGTTTGTAACTTATGTTGTCATCTTGCATTTATGATAACATCATAAAAGCAAGATGTAATAGAAAGTTGAACATGAACAAGTTCAAATTTGGATGGAGCGAGCTCATGATCACGACTTCAGAAGTTGTAAGTAGGAAATTTCCAATAGCATGTGAAGGCGGAATAATCTCGTTGTAGTCCCTACCAGCGATTTATTTTAGTCTTTAAAAAGATATTTCTTTAAAAGAAAATATTTCCCTTTGCTTTTAACATAGAGCGTTTAATGCTCCAACAGCAACATTACAGACTAACCAAAGTTTAAAAAGTCAAATCTTAACTGTAATACATCCTTTGTAAATCAACCACCATTTAACACAATTTAAACAGATGCTTTGTTAATAAAAATTTAGTTAACAAAACTAAACAATTTAATGCTATAAAAGTGTGCACATTAAGAGAAATAAACAGCAGATGCTGGCTAGTTCAGATGGTTCATATTATGAGTAGCCTTCAGCTAATAATAACTCTAACTCCTTTAACTGAAGCAAACGTGCGTTTTAATGCTTGTGAATAAAAGGAAACGAACCACCCGCTTACCTCTCAGCCATGGTGCCTGATCTGTTGTGATTATTGTCTCAAGCTGATGATGTAATGTTGAGAGAGGTGTCGTCAGTCCTATGTACACGCCCCAGTCCCTTGACTCAACCCCATGTCAAAACAATGCCATAAAGCGAAACGCAAAGAGAAGTGAAGCACAAGGGGAAAACAGTATCATTTGCTCACTCTTGACTGAAGCATATAATAAAAGGAGAGTTTCAAATTAGTAGGTATGGCCATGGAAAATGTGATGCAAAATCTGTTGCAGAAATAAAATTGGACAAAAGTTATTTTACTGCCGTTGATCTGACTCCATACCTTTTATGTTTGAAGATGGTATGAACAGTCATAGAGCCAGCTTTGGTTTCTGTTATGAAGACACTTTACCACCACCAATTACATTTGTTCTTCCGCTGTGGAACAAAGGTTTTATTTTTAATTTTTTTAATATTTGTTGTTTTTTTGGACCCCATTAACTAAGCAGTTGAATCATTCTTCACATTATCTGTTGTGTTCTGCAGAAAAAATATGTAAATTGAAAATCATGTGCTGCCTGATGACTTGTTGTCCAAATGCAACTATGTATTGAATTTTACTCTTGGACTTTTGCTGCATTTTCTTTTCTTTTTTTTAGGATACCATATAATTGAAAAAAATGATAGGACGAAGAAAAAGGGCGGGATCTGGAAATTACTGCATTCAAACTCAAAAGGTGTGTCAACATGTGTACACTTACACTTACAAACATCTTACAGGAGGAAAAAGTGCCACTCTACACTATTGGGTACAAATTAGTTATTGTTGCAGACTCTGAGGAGGCTTGTGGTGAGGATAGCATCCGTGGCCTGCTGGGAACAATATCTCTGGTTCAGTCACCTCCTGCGCCAAGGTGAACACCCCTATCAGAGCAAACCTGCTCCGCTTCAGTGCAACAGTACCTTTCACACATGATTCCACAGAGATGCAGCGAGCGGTGGATTTAACTCATAACAGGTCTGTGATGCATGGCTGCTCAGCTGCAGCAATGCCCTGCAGAGACACCGACCACACCAAGGGCACACGGATGCTAAGGTCATATGGAGAAACTGCTGGTCTTTCTTGAAAATGGTACGCTTCCTAGAATATCACCTCTTTGTATAGATGAAAATCTGATTATTAGGGAATCTTAAAAAAAAAAGCTTCAACCCTTCATTTAATAGATTTATTGAAAATTACTGTAGTATAATTGCATCAAAATCTATCTATCTATCTATCTATCTATCTATCTATCTATCTATCTATCTATCTATCTATCTATCTATCTATCTATCTATCTATCTATCATCTATCTATCTATCTATCTATCATCTTTTTGTCATTCTCTCACTCTCTCAATCTCTCTCTCTCTCTCTCTCTCTCTCTCTCTCTCTCTCTCTCTCTCTCTCTCTCTCTCTCTCTCTCTCTCTCTCTCTCTCTCTCTCTCACTCCTGCTCTTTTTGTGGCCCTTACTTGCCCTCAGGGATTAATTGATGGTGTGAGTTCATAAATCTTGCCATTATGAGGGAGTTTCTCTTCACTCATTATTCACTCACAGACCCGGCGCTGCAAGTCCCTGAGCTCCTTGAAATGTTTGGAGAGACGTCTGAAACCTCCTCGCTGTCAAGGTTAAATTCACTCCAACTGTCTATCGGCTGCCCCAGTTTATTACTGGCAACTTGAAGGTAATTTAACATGGGTAAATCTTCATTCATGCTCATGTAAGACAGAACAGCCTACATGTCTGGGTTACTGATGCATGCAGAACAGCGAACACCATAAGCTACGGTACGGTATATAAAAGGATTTTAAAAAAATGCTGTTCCACACATGTATGATGTTTTCTTCCATGGAACACAAAACGTGATGCTTTGTCTGTATGTGCTACTAACACTATACTTAAATTAAGGTTAGGGTTTTGTTTCAGTGTAGTTTTGATTCAGCACAGTGACTGACATAAAAAAAAAAAAATAGGCTGTGTCCAAACTTGGCATGTTTGGTTGGATCAAAACAAACTTGGGCGCAATTGCCCTATTAGAGCAGTTCATGTGAATAAGTGTGAACATCCCAGTGGGCATCTTTGAACGCTTTGCGGAACGTCTCAGCGTGACAGGTGTCTGAAGTTAATATTGAATCAAGGCAATCCTATTGACCGGCCACAGCCCATGATGCCATCAATGTGTGACCCGAATGTATATAAGGGCACCTTGTAAGGGCGCACTGCATCCTAGAACACTTTGGGGAATGATATACCAAGGCCGCCATGCTAAGGGGAGTGCATGCCCATTGGCAGTAACAACTGTCAGAACAAGCAAATTCAAATGAAACACCCAAACCACTGAGTCACACTAGGCTGTCAGTGACAGCATTCCCTATGGTCATAGCCCAAGCTATAATCCTGAATAGGAAATATTCATACACTACACAAAGTCCTTCCCAGGCAGCTTAAAGGGCTGGAATCAACCACTTCAACAGAAGGGAATGTGGCTAGGGAAACCAAGGGAGCCCCAGGCAAATAACTACTCTGGGAACATATTCACCTGAATGTCACCAGGGAGGCCTGACCTGGTATCCTTATACTGGAGACTTCGTTTGGCCAGAGCCTCTGGACACTTTCCTCTAGGTAAGGCATCCAGACAGAGGGACTGCAAAACTGGCAGTAACCAACTCAACAGACCAGATCTCAGAGACAGGTATCCTGGAGAACAATAACATAGGAGAAGCATTGATTGACTTGAAGACAGCTACTCTGTAAGTATTTGTAACCTTTCTAATTTGATTGTTTGTAGTGTAAGTTTGTCTGTGTAGTGCATTGGTGTGTATTAGTAGTTCTGGTGGAGGCGGCAGTGACTCAGTGGTTCATGTAGGTTGCCTACAAACCGAAAGGTTAGTGGTTCAATCCCCGGTTCCACCTGACCAAGTGTCGAAGTGTCCATGAGCAAGACACCAAGATGGCCATAGGGTCTGTTGAAAGAGCTATATAAATGCAGTCCATTTACCATGTATTAGGTGTATTCTCGTGGTGTGTGTGGAGGAGTTAGCCTTTGTTGTCATTGCCACATGTGTGAGTGTGTTTGTTGGGGCGTGGCCAGCGAGGTATATAGCAGTATAAATAGAGTGATAGTCTGCGGCAGCCCTCGTGAGAAGACAGATGAGTGTAAAGACATCAACTCCTCTCTGTGCAAGAGTGACGAGTGTGAAGACATCAACTCTTCCCTGCTCAGCTACTCCCAAGCAAAGACTCTGAAAAGGCACTTGAGTATTGTTTTCCTTTTTATTATTTGTGTTATGTTTTCTTATTTCTATCTGCCCTTTTATCTGCTCTGTATTCACCATGTGCTTTCAAATCTCTACTATTACTACTAGCACTCGCAAATCACACTCTGTACGCGTGAGGCCGCAATCCTAATAATTTGCATAGTCTACCTAAATCCTCTGCTACTTTACTCTCTATTCTAATTGGTCTCTGGAATTGCCAGTCTGCTGTAAACAAAGCAGATTTTATTTAATCTATTGGGACTCATTCACAGCTCAGCCTCATGGCCCTAACTGAGACCTGGATCAAACCAGAGGACACTGCCACTCCTGCAGCCCTCTCAACCAATTTAACTTTTAACACACTCCTCGCCCAATTGGGAGGGATTGGGGTAATGTTGGCTTATCTCAAATGATTGGAAATGTGATCCCTTACCATCTCTATCGGGCAGTTAATTTGAATCACACTCAATCACTATTACTCACCCTGTTAAAATCCATGTTGTAGTGGTCTATCACCCTCCAGGTCACCTCTGCAACTTCGTGGAGGAGTTGGATGTGTTACTTTCTAACTTCCCTAAGGATGGCACTCCTCTGGTTCTGCTAGGTGACTTCAACATCCATCTTGATAAACACAGAGCCACTGACTTCACTACTCTACTGACCTCCTTTGACCTCCAGTTAAACCGTGTCTACACACGCTACTGCTCCACGGACAACTCTTTAGTTACTCCATTGCACAACTCGGACCACTTTCTCATCACTCTTAACCTCATAATGACTCCTGACACAACACACACTCCTCTACAGATTAGCTTTGGGTGTAATCTACTGTCTCTCTCCCTCTCGCCTATCCACTAGGGTTTCATCTTCACTTCTCCACCTGCTCAGTTCTCAACACTGGACACTAACAA
This sequence comes from Pseudorasbora parva, assembly GCF_024679245.1. NCBI lineage: Eukaryota > Metazoa > Chordata > Actinopteri > Cypriniformes > Gobionidae > Pseudorasbora > Pseudorasbora parva. The sequence continues at coordinate 48,503,925 of NC_090178.1, forward strand.
TGCTACTGACACTCTTTTGTCCACTCTAACATCCTCCTTAGACAGCTTTTGTCCCCTTTCATCCAGACCAGCCTGCCTCACCCCATCTGCCCCCTGGCTGTCTGTTGTTCTCCGTGAATATCGTTCTGGACTCAGGGCAGCAGAGAGGAAATGGTGGAAATCTAAAAACTCTTCTTACCTTACCTTGTATCAGTCTCTTCTCTCTTCTTTCTCTACAAATGTCTCCAATGCTAAAACAACATACTGTCACAACAAAATCAACAATTGCTCTGACTCTCGCACAGTAACATTCTTCTCTCTTCTTTGTCCTCCTCCTCCCCCTCCTTCATCAACTCTTACAGCTGATGACTTTGCATCGTTTTTCACAAACAAAACCTCCCTCATCAGCAACCAATTATCCTTACCACAAACTGACACACACAACTGAACAACTAACACACACATGTTTCCATCCTTCTGTCTGCTCTCTGAGTCAGATATTTTTATAAACTCATCCTTTCCAATCACCCTACTACCTGTCCGCTTGATCCTATACCCTCTCCCCTCCCTCAGGCCATTTCTTCTTCAATCACTTCAGCACTCACTCACATTTTCAACACTTCTCTTCACACAGGGTCCTTTCCCACAGCATTTAGGCAGGATTGGGTAACCCTACTGCTTAAGAAACCCTCTCTGAATCCTGCACTTTTAGAAAACTACAGACCGGTATCCCTTCTGCCTTTCATTGCAAAGACACTTGAGCGTGTTGTGTTCAATAAACTCTCTATGCTTCTTGAACAGAACAACCTCCTAGACAACAACCAATCCGGGCTTCAAAAGCGGCCACTCGACTGAGACTGCCCTACTCTCGGTTACTGAGGCAATGAGACTGACAAAAGCAGCTTCCAAATCCTCAGTACTCATCTTGCTGGATCTGTCCTCTGCTTTTGACACCAGATCCTCCTGTCCACTCTTAAGAAGATGGGTATCTCAGGAACTGCTCTCCAGTTGTTCAGGTCATACCTCTCTGGTAGGTCCTACATGGGGTCATGGAGAGGTGAAGTGTCTAAGTCACATCGTCTAGCTACTGGGGTTCCCCAGGGCTCAGTGCCTGGACCACTTCTCTTCTCCATCTACATGTCATCATTAGGCTCTGTCATTCAGAAACACGGCTTCTCCTATCTCCTATCACTGATATGCTGATGACACTCAACTCTACTTCTCATTTCAACCAGATGATCCTACAGTTGGTGTTTGAATCGCTGCCTGCCTGACAGACAGATATTTCGGGCTGGATGAAGGAGCATCACCTTCAACTTAATCTTGCAAATTAAAAAATTCCTTGTTGTCTCATCCAACCCGGCACTTCATCAAAATTTGTCCATTCAGCTTGGTTCATCAACCATAACTCCATCCAGGAAAGCCAGGAACCTTGGAGTTGTGATTGATGACCAGTTAAACTTCACTGACCACATTACTGCAACAGCCCGGTCCTGCAGATTTGCCTTATACAACATTAGAAAGATTAGACCCTTCCTATCAGAACAGGCCACACAACTAATGGTCCAAACTCTTGTTCTCTCCATACTGGACTATTGTAATGCTCTTCTAGCTGGCCTTCCAGCATGCACAATCAAACCCTTACAACAACTGATCCAGAATGAAGTGGCAAGGGTGGTCTTTAACGAGCCGAAGAGAGCACACATCACACCTCTCTTCATTTGACAGCACTGGCTGCCAATGGCCGCTGGCATCAAATTCAAGGCACTGGTGCTTGCCTACAAAGCAACCACTATCTCTGCACCAATAGTCTCGCTTGTTCAGACTTCAGACCAAAGAGGCATGAATCTCTCTAACAGAAATTTTCCTTGACCATTCCCACCTGGTGGTATGACCTGCTGATCTCAATGTGTGCTGCTGAGTCCGTAGCCAACTGCACCTGACCAATAAAGACTAGCACTTAACTATCCAATACAATTTTCTGTTTCTTTGGGGGCAGGAAGGAAAAAAAAAGTGTGTATTGTGTTTGATTAACTGAGACTTCTTACAGCACTTGCAGGTTGTTGCCCTTATTTGTTCTGTTGCTTCTATTGCTCTCCCCCTTTTGTAAGTCGCTTTGGATAAATGCATCTGCTAAATGATTAAATGTAAAATGTTTAAATGTAAACAATACTTAGTATAGTGCTTTACAACATTTACTAGCGAAAGGAGTCTATCTGCTCGATCCAAGGATCTGCAAAACACCTATGTTTCAAAGCACAAAAAAGGATGAACAGGTCTAAGGTCTGATCTACATTTTTTTTTTATTAGCAACCCCTGTTAAATTTCTCCTTAATGCAATTATTTAATCCTCCTATTATCCTCAAATTTGACATCTCTGAGCCCTCTCCAGCTCCTCAAGCTCTTTCCAAGTCTCCACGAGCCCACTCCAGCTCTCCTCAAGCTCTCTCCAAGTCTCCTAGAGCCCGCTTCATCTCTCTTCAAGCTCTTTCCAAGTCTCCATGTGCCCTCTCCAAGATCCGCCAAGGCCGCCCGAGGCTTCTGATCCTCCAAGGTCATCTGAAACTTCTGACCCACCATGGCTTCCCTATGTCCTAGTTCCTCCCTCTGGACCTCCATACCTGTCTGCACCTCCCCTTCACCTGTGTGTAAGTCTCCAGGGTGCCTGTCCCCCCCCTTGGTTGTTAAATCTAAGGCATACCTGGAGGGGGAGGTAATGTTGCAAGACATGCCTGTCCTGGACTCCATTTCTCAGGATCCTCCCTGGCCCACACCTGAGAGTCAGCACTCTCACTTCCCTGCACTCCCTGTCAGTTCTTATGTTTGTTTTACCTGTTTTTTTGATGTTCTCCTATTCCTGTCATTGGTTATTATTTAAAGTAAACCCCCTTGGGCCAAATTGACCCCAAGGAACACTGATGCTACAAAAATGTGTACCAATCAACCAATCACATGGCAGTTGCTTCAATGCATTTAGAGGTGTGGTCCTTGTCAAGACAATTTCCTAAACTCCAAACTGAATGTCAGAATGGGAAAGTTGGCATGGTTGTTGCCAGACGGGCCAGTCTGAGTATTTCACAATCTGCTCAGTTAGTAGGATTTTCATACACAACCATTTCTACGGTTTACAAAGAATGGTGTGAAAAGGGAAAAACATCCAGAATGCGGCAGTCCTGTGGGCAAAAATGCCTTGTTGATGCTAGAGGTCAGAGGAGAATGGGTCGACTGATTCAAGCTGATAGAAGAGCAACTTTGACTGAAATAAACACTCGTTACAACCGAGGTGTGCAGCAAAGCATTTGTGAAGCCACAACACGCACAACCTTGAGGTGGATGGGCTACAACAGCAGAAGACCCAACTGGGTACCACTCATCTTTGCTACAAATAGGAAAAAGAGACTATAATTTGCACAAGCTCACCAAAATTGCACAGTTGAAGACTGGAAAAATGTCTCAAAGAGACATTCAGATGGTAGAGTCAGAATTTGGTGTAACAGAATGAGAACATGGATCCATCATGCCTCATTACCACTGTGCAGGCTGGAGGTGGTGTAATGGTGTGGGGGATGTTGTCTCTGGACACTTTAGGCCCATTAGTGCCAATTGGGCACCATTTAAATGCCACGGCCTACCTGAGCATTGTTTCTGACCATGTCCATCCCTTTATGACCACCATGTGCCCGTCCTCTGATGGTTACTTCCAGTAGAATAATGCACCATGTCACAAAGTTTGAATAATTTCAAACTGGTTTCTTGAACATGACAATGAGTTCACTGTACTAAAATGGCCCCTACAGTCACCAGATCTCAACCCAATAGAGCATCTTTGGGATGTGGTGGATCAGGGGCTTCGTGCCCTGGATGTGCATCCCACAAATCTCCAGCAGAGCAAGATGCTCTCCTATCAATATGGGCCAACATTTCTAAAGAAAGCTTTCAGGACCTTGTTGAATCAATACCACAGAGAATTAAGGCAGTTCTGAAGACGAAATGGGGTCAAACACAGTATTAGTATGGTGTTCCTAATAATCCTTTAGGTGAGTGTATATGGGAGGCCTCACAGAATGCCTGTGACCATTTGATCAGACTCAGGCGGCTGCATGCTCACAAACAACACTCAGTGAAGAGAGTCTGACCTGGTAGGTAGACCAAGTTGTAGGCTAAATACAAATGTCCTTCCAAACCTGTAGCAGAAAAGTAACACTTTTATCATTCTAGCGTGTGAACTCACTTTCAGTTGTTGGCTGTTAAGGCCAGATCAACTGATAGCAAGCATCCACTAGCTGTCAGAGTCATGCAAGCTGTTTGGTGTCCAATCTCGGGAACTCACCTTCAGGGAGGCCTGGTGAGGCCTACTATCTGAGAGCAATTCATGCTAGCTGCCCAAGCATCGAGACTCGGGAACTCACCTTCAGGGAGGCCTAGTGAGGCCTACTACCTGATAGCAATGTCACCCATGCGTTGTGACTCTCTTCCAAGGAGGCCTGTTAACGCCTACTACCTGTCTGGGAGTCTACTTCCCAGACTACCAAAGCCAACTCCTTGCAGCCAGATGACCTAACAAGCCCTTCTGGGGCCGGCTGTACCCTGCTTCAATGGAGGCCCCGGATTCAGGGGCCTACCATTTGTTTGCATGGGCATCAGCTCATGGCAATGCTCTGGCTTCAAGGGAGAGTAATTCAAAAACCAGCATGAAATGAAGGTTAACAAAATGATACGTTGCTGAAAGTGGAGTACACAAATATACCCTGCTTTAGCAGGGGAGTACTAACCACTTGACCCTGAAATACACAAGGTGCGGGCCTGCTAGGGGCACTAGATGTACCTGGCGGCCTATCTTCATAAAGCTAGCTCTGGGAGGTAGAGTCAAGCAACCCACTGTTTCTTCGTGAAGTGAAAGACGGACTAAACCTGCTCCATGACCACTGCTAACTCGCTATCAAATTCTGCCTCTGCACCTACCTGCATTATTCATCTCACCCCAGAATGCAGAAAGGAGATGGGCCTTGACCAAACGACTCTCAACATGAGAGGAGGCTGACATTAGGGATGCTTAAAACCTACATTGAGTACATTGTGAAGGGCCAGAAGCTGCAAGGCTTTAGAAAAGCGCCACCGTCACCCCTAGTAAAGACTAGGCCAGCTACTGAGGCGACCCTGGTGAGGGCCAACCTGCAAGCATTACACTGTGTTTTGGCTATATGCACTCGCTACATATGATGGTATTTTGACCAGCTGACTAACTAGTGAAAAGCTATAAAAAATTTAAAGGAGTCAAAACAACAGCAGAAATCCCTCTGTCACACACACAAATTAAGGTCAGCGAAGAGACATTTTCTGACGCCTGTACAAAACCATGACAGGCAACATCACAACTATGATGAGAAGAACCATTTGTGCTTCAGCATTCCACCTCAAATGTTGTGGATGGGCCTAAGTTCAGCCGGCATCCAAGCTAATACTTTGGAGGTCAATAGTGGCTGTTTGATTTCATTATATGGAAAAGACAATTGTTGCATTGCTTATTTGTATGTTGCTTTGGATAATATATTATAAAAATGTATAAGAGAAACCAGTGTATTTCAAAAAAAATATTCTGTTGTGTTTTACACAGGCATTTTTGAGTGAAGTATAACTTTAAATGTGGTTATAAACATATGCATTAGATCTTCCTTTTGCACATCTTCATAAGAAGCTCCAGAACATTGCAGGAACACTGTGTCTTTCCTCGAACACTATATAAACGTGGGCTTTAGCAATTCACACTGCAGCTCTGTTGTTCTTTGAAGTGAGAGTGCACTGCTCTCCTAGCATGAGTCTCTTTATCTGAGAGCTGCTGAGCTCAGGTGGACGCTCACTTCAAAGAGTGCTCCTGCTACAGGCAAATTAAAACACGCCGCACAAGCCAAAGTTCTCCAAAACACTGCTGAAACACCACAAACTGACCTTCTTACAGCAGAACACAGACAACGAGAGCAATAAATGGATGGGTATGAATAAACATCATGCACCAGAGGCAAAATATCAACAAAACATTAGATTTGTAAAAGTTTATTTCATTTTATTTTCGTCTTGTTTCATACAATTTTGTAAAACAGCAATGTTCACATTATTTATTCATTCTTTTTATAAAATAGATGTTTATCCTCCGTAAATAGGATTGATCGATCCAATACCCAAAGTAAATGTTCAATGTAATGCATTTCATACAGATAGAAATGAATCCTTCATGGTTTTTCATCAGTTAGATATGAAAGCATGTGTGATAAATATGGTCTTCACTCTGCAAACGATTCTAAGTCATTAGTTACAATTAATGTGTCACAGTGTAAATATATGTTTAATCCGATTCAATAATAATTTTGCCGTCCTATCACGTATTTTCCTACATCCTCAAAGTGCTACACACAAGGTGACATCGCCTAGTTGAAAATATAAGAGTAGTTCACCCAAAAAATAAAAAAAATCTGTCATGTAATAATAACCTTATAATGGTTTGAACATTCCCATACACAACAAAATCTGCCAGTGACCATGTTTGTCAAAATCCAAAAATAACACAACATAAAAAAGTAAATATTTCAAATGTAGTCCAGAGGCCAGTTGCACAAAGCTACTTGAACAAATTGAGTTTCAGACTAGGTTTAAATTTTACAAATTAAATGTTCTGCCAACTTAGCGAAAGTTAAGTGTGGCTCTTTAGTGAACATTCAATCACATGAACCATGGAGAGAGAGAGTTAGTTTGATTCACTTCTCGCGAGTGTATCTTCACAACAAACTTAAAAGAAAACATGCAATATAAAAAAAAAATCTACTTAAAGTGTCCATTTTCCCTTTCAATTTTAAAGGTGAAGTAAGTGTTATTTCAAAACCGTTTTACAAAGCAGAGTCCAATAACAAACTTTTAGCCAATCAGCAGTAAGGGGCGTGTCTACTAAGGATGATGAGAAGAGCACGCTCAGTGCACGTCATTATTCACAACACACGACACACACGACGGACATTAGCCAAGAATTAGTATATATATGCTGGCTTTTGCTTGAATATACTTGTGTGTCATGTTCGTTTGTTTGTCCATTTGCGATAGTATTGTGGCTCACTGCAGCGATGACAAAGACCCGTTCATTTCCACATCGTATAGAGCATCTTAATCTCCTCACTGTCTGTTTCAACCATCAGCTCACAAAATGTGTCCGACATGGAAGATACTATACTCCTAGTATATGTTTGTTTCCTCTTTTCATGATTTTTATAACCCTTATCCGGTCATAACTGTAATATGTCGTTAGCTGGACAACACACAGATTCTGCCATAGTTGTTGCCTAGGTTACGTATGTGTGGGGCGGAGCAATCAAAATAGGGGTAGGGGCGTGATAGAGACCCTAGAATAGAGACCTTTTTGGGGGTAGGGGCGTGTTTGTTTTGGTGATTTGAAATAACAACAATGGTTCCCAGAAAGCACTTACCCCACCTTTAACTTTGATATTTGAGTTGACTAAATGCATTTTCTTTTTTAAAGTACAATCAACTTGGAATTTTAAGTTCAATGCAAAAAATCTTATGGATTCGTACGAGTGAAGTAGTACAAATTGTAAAAATTAGCCACCTCGTAAAAGGCGTATCGGGTTGGTTGAATTTTGTATAAGTTAGAAATATCTTAACTTATTTTGATGTTAAAAGAATCAGAGTTTGCTCAAACTTACCAGTGTAGAAGCCACAATCGGGTTGGTGCAACAGGCCTCAAATGACTTTATTTGACTCTATTTATTTCTAACTCTATGACTAATGTACACATGTATAAGTTCATAGGACACTTGATATTCCAAGTCCTCTGAAGTCATAGGGCCTAAATGTGAGTCGTTGTGTGTCGTTATTATGCCCAAGCTACAAGAAGTTTTCTTTGTGGCATGGGGAAAAATTTTCATTTTGTGTTCTGCCAAAAACTATTGGAGTAAATAATGACAAGATTAATTTTTGGGGAACTATTCTTCTCAGTCTTAAAGGGGGGGTGAAACACTCAGTTTCAGTCAATCTCATGTCAATCTTGAGTACCTATAGAGTAGCATTGCATCCTTCATATATCCAAAAAGTCTTTAGTTTTATTATATTTATAAAAGAAATATAGGCTGTACCGAGTCTTTCCGGAAAAAAACGAGCGCCTGGAGGCGTATCGTGTGGGCGGAGCTAAAGAATGACGAGCACACCCAAAGCGTCCTCAAGCATGGAGAAACCCAAGTATGCTATCGACCCATGTATGCTGTCGATCGGATTCAGCTAATACGTGATCCAGAATCAGGCTGAAATAAATTGGACAGGAGAAACAGCAACAGCAGGACGTCCGTCTCTGTGGTATGGACTGTATTTAGTGACCTGTCAACATTTGTGTGTCTTTACTCGCAGTTTATGAGGACATGATTCGGTTTATGGACTATTGTAATCGACTAAACCTTAGCAGTAGCAAGCAAAATGGTTTTGCACGTCAGACTAGTATAACGTTATACATAGAACAACAATAGAGTAACGTTAACCTCGTGTCGTTTACTGATGTTTACTCACGCGACGACCCAACAGCATAGACATTTGAAGCAGTTTTACTTATCACCCATAGGAATAAAGTGGAGGGGAGCTCGGCGTGTCATAAGTGTTCACGGATGACTGGATCTGCAGCTGAGCGAGTGTTTATGGGCGTGCATTTCCTCTCTCGCTCTAGTCACGCGCGCGCGCACCCTACCGGGAGAAGAGCCCGTACTGCCCATACAAGGACCTTCCGCTCTATTAACGTCTAGTCGACCCATACTCGAAAAAAACTCTCTGAAACTTGTGAGAAACCGGAAGGAGTATTTTTGACAAAGAAATACTCCATCAAACGTCCAACATTAATTTTTGAAACTTTGTCTATGTTTAGGATGGGAATCCAAGTCTTTAACAGTGTGAAGAGCTCAGTATTCATGAAACAGCATTTCACCGCCCCTTTAACATTCTTTATTCCGAATGATGTACCTTCCTCTATGTCCTTTAGGGGTCTCTTTTGTAGCATTGCATTTAGACAACTTGTAAAAAGAAACATTAGCCTGACAAGCCAGACCCACATCAAGATGTTTGGTCTTGAAACTCACCATTGACGGCTCAATCTGAGGGGCGGATAAACGGTTGTCTTTCAAACTCCCTCTGCACGCGATTGGATAGCGCTACAACTAACCAGAGCAACGTGAAGCGGAGCTCGTTGATAGATTAAACTCTGCTGTATCTGGTCGGCAAAATTCTGAACACATCATTCCTTTTTAAGAATGACTTCAGTGCTGTTCTTTGTTCTTTTCTCAAAGAAAAGCTTAACTCCAAGTCTTCTACAGTCGCAGTCAAAGCTGGTTCGAAAGACTGCAGTTTACCAGTTTCTGTGTTTACTAGTAGCACACAAGCACAACTCTGCCGTCACTATGTTAAGCCCCACCCACCGACTCTATATACGATGTGATGTGATTTTTACAGCTCAGAAGTGTATTGAGAGTTGCTAGACGACACTCGCGGCAGATTAGATTTGCTGCCGCTAGGGTGCCTCTAGATTTTTAGGCTAAAGAAACGTGATATATGCTCTGAAGAATAAGCAAGTGAAAGACAATGTAGAAATCTCTACAGAATCTATCAAGCCATTTGAACATTGTGGGAGGAAAAAAGGAAAAATAAATAAGCTAAATATCCATGATGAGTGTTCATGGAAAGCGATAGAAATGATCATCATATCCGTCTCTGAATATTCTGTTATACGTCTTATTTATATACATCTGATATGAGTACATTATGTTGCAGATATCTGGAGGTCTCACATATGTCACTCAGTTTTACTCTCCTCCTTCCATCAATGGAACTGAATGTGCTGGAATTCGGGCCTGGGGCTTTAAATTATTGTTCTTTAGATCCATTTTAATTGTTTCTTGAGAGTAGATCCTATATTACAATAGGCATGTATCCCACTCGATACAGCACTGCACAAATTATCAAGAAGAGAAGAGCTGAGGAAAAAAATACAGGTAAAAATCATCGGTATTTAGCAAAATACAGTAATTTTCTGTTCATCTAATATATACCCTACTTTGCAAGAGAGTGTTAAAATTACACAGAATTTGAATAACACGTATACAATGAGCTTTCACCAAAGAAACATCGAGTCACATGAAGTTATTCTGGTCGATACATAATTCACCATAAAAACACAAAAATTCTTCTTTTTTTTCTCGTTTTTGCTTTTGTTTTTGACACTGTCCATTAGATTGACCTCACGGAGGCCTGTGATTGGTCGAGCTGCCACGGGAGGGCAGGCAGCGGGTGAAGACTCTTAGCACCTACACCTCATCGTGGGAACATTTAGTAGGGTTTCCCACATGGATATTTCAACTACCTATGAACTGTCATTAAATGCCATGTTCGGAGATGAGCGGGTCCAGTGCCGTACATCTGTATTGCAGTTTTGATGTTTAACTTGCTTGTATTGCAACTTACTGTAGACGTCTCTGGTGACTCTCTTTATTGGATTAAGACTCAAATATGCAAATGTGAAAGTCTCCTGATCATCTGGGATCTTAACGTCAATTTCAGATACATAAAGAGAACAGCCCTGCAGAATGAATATGAGAACAGCAAGAATGATTTGAAATATCACCCACATTATCAGTGGAGTCACCTCCAGCTTCTGACGATTGCATGGCCAAGATTTAGCCATAATACAATGAAATAAAAAAATAAAAAATTAAGAATACAAACATTCCTTCAAATTATCTTTCTATTAGACACCAGTCGATTTACCCACAAATAAACATTTTGTCAACACTTTCAAACAGGTATAAGTAGGGGCCAAACACTATAGGCACCTATCATATCCATTGGCGTTCTTATTATTATTTAGTTTCGTTATTATTGAATCTATGGAAATTTGTTATAAAAGTAGGTATGGCATTTTTGCACAACGATAGAGTCTGAACTGTCAACATAGCAAATTGGGAGTCTCTAACACAATCCATCTAGCACCACCACCTTTCCAAAGTTGCACTCAACAAAATGGACGTGAGGCTTTATCTCCACAACGTTTTAGTGTATTCTGACCAAACTTGGTCAGAATACGTATATGTATACGTATTTTATGACAATCAGAATCAAAGGCTACCTGCACAATTTTGCCGCAGTGCCACCATGTGGTCAGGAGATAAGAAAATGGCTCTTTGTACATTTCTAATTTCTAAATGTTTGGCCAAAAATCAGTCGAATGATACTAATGTTCCTATATCGGCCATTTTGTGTGTCGGCCATTGTGATTTTGGTCATAAAATGCTATATTTTATGAATGCATTGGCAAATCCTTATGGAAATTGGTATGTGTCTTTGGCACCATGCCCTGACAGCACTCAAAAAGTTTCAGGGCAGCGCCACCTAGTTATCAAAAATGCTAATAACTTTCAAATAAATTAGCCTATTGTAATGAAATCATTTTTAAAATTTTCACCAAATTTGATGCCAAAATGACTATATATTTGCAATGCTTTTGCATATTGACAATAATCTTTGCCTGTGTCATTGTCTTTTAAATCCGACCACACCACATCAATTTGGTCACAGCGCCACCTATTAGTCAAAATTGATAAACCATTAAACCATATTACTAACGACTGTATTCCTGATTTCTCAGACATTTTGCCTAAAATCATCATATTAATATTGCTCATTGTTGCAGTTGGTCTAATGCTCCCAGCCATGATGACATGAATTATTGTGCCTTCTTTGTGCTTGGCCCCTTAATTGCTGCTTGCAGCTATATTTATAATTTTCTTTCTACTGTAAAAAACATCTGTAAAAAAAATTACATTTTAGCAAGAATGTCTGAGCTACTCTTTTCCATGCAACAAAAGCAGATGGTGATTTAAATTGTCAAAAACTAAAACAAAAATGGCAATAAAGGCAATATAAAGTAGTCCATGTGATTACTATATTACACTGAGTTTTTCTGATAATCTTTTGCTCCATTAGCCAGGTTTTGGACTATCTGATCTTGGACTATTTTTATGGTGCTTTTTACCGTTTAGCTCTAATCAGATTTCATAGCATAGAAAAGTGCAGCTTGGACATTCTGCCTAACATCTCATTTTGTGTGTCAGGGAAGACAAAAATATCACAGGTTTATAGAAACTATAGGATGGTGACTTTCTTTTGGGTGAAATATAAGCAGATATATATATAGTGAGTAATAAACCTGACAACAACAAGAGTGGAAGGTGGAATGATAATAAAACACCCAGATGTTTTCTGATTTAATGTTTTGACGAAGGCCACGCCACCTATAAACTCTGTACTTCAGACGAGTCGACACAGCAGATGCAGATGGCGAAAGCCAACATAATCGTAGCTGAATAGATACACAGCGAGAGACATTCTCACTCATGTATGTCTTAAAACGCTTTTGTTTCCTTTGTATTAGCTCTTCACCATATGGCAAGCTCTGCGTTTTGTGTTGAATCCTCTGTACGTACCGTGTGAAGTGAGTAATCCTGATATGAAGGCTGTGATTCTCAGGAATAACTCATTTAACAAACACAGCGGAGGCAACGTGTCACTCGCTCTCTTGTCTGTAGGGGAAGCTGCGTTTCAAGTGTCTAAATCCATTTGGACGACAGATCTTTGGCAACTCTTGTGTTTATCCGTCATTACCATTAGATATCGATGTGTAAAAAAAAAAAAACATCTGCTGGCAATGTATGAAGCACAAATAAATCAAAATGGCTGCAAGTCTTGCTCAAAACTGCCATACAGAATTGTTACTCATTTGTCAATTTGTTTAGGTGGCTCGAGTGAAATCAACCCTGTTTGTTTGTGCATTTCCATGAGCAAAGGATGCCGCTGCACTCTCTGTAGCCTTCGGGAACTTGCAGTCTAAGGGTTTTCTACTATTCTAGCAGGTCACTGCGTATGAAACTAAACTGTTCCTAAAGTCCGACGCATTCCTGTAATGTACATCGCATTCACGGAGACGTTTGTTTTGCAACCCCCACCGAAACGCAAGTCATCAGAACTCTCCGAAATTAAGTTTGATGTGCTCTAAATGATACTCTAAGAAAACTACTCCCATTCGCGTCTGTTCGTTTATTGCCATGCTCAAAAAAAGCCTCTTTTCCACATTTTCACCGTGCTCCGATGAGAAACATATGTTTTCGTTTGATCGGGGGCCTCCTTTGAGTCTTTTGAGTGCCGTTTGTAAACATCAGACTCGGATGGTTTCGTAGACGTGGGCGGCTCTCACAGGAAGGATACCGATCGGCCTCCCTCTCGCAATGGCATGGTGGGATACATTGGTTTGAGGATGTGGTCACTACCTGGTTTGCTGCTACTGCCACCATTCTGACTGGCCATTTGGTGTCGGATGTCTCTGCGGTTGATGGTGAATGCCGTGATCATCTCGGAGCCGTAGTCCCTGCTCTCCGGGACGGCGCCCGGGACGTGCCTCAGTTGGCCGTCGCCCAGGCAAGTCATGGAAACACGGGCGTCATTGCGGTGCTGCAGCTCATGTTGTCCTTTCCTGGCAGGCGACGGTCGTTGAAGGAGTGCATGTTGATCACCGCGTCCGTCTTCACCATGGGCGGAGGCGGCGGGCGGCGGGACTTGAGCTTCACCCGTCTCTCGCACGTGAACGACAGTCTGATCTCTTCCGTCACCGCACTGCAGAAAGACCTCTTGATGGAAAAAAAGGGACATGGTGGGGGGAGGAGAAAGAGAAAAGAGGAAGTAAGTACGTTCACGTCCATTAGCTGAGAAAGCCATTGCGGTGCTAACTGCAGGGACCAAAGCTAGAAGTAACCGAGTGTGTCGGCAAATTAAATATCAGCTTTTTTAGCCCTGATTTTGAAAGCTACTCTGCTCACCAAGGCTACATTTTTTTGATCAGCAATACAAATGCAATATTTACAATTCATGCTTTTTTTTGTGAATACATTTGTATTTAATTTTGTAAATACTTTTTGTATATAAAATAAAACAGATCTTAACAAAATGTGACCTGTGTTTCCAAGGTGTGCTTTTTGGTGTGTGTTTCAGTGTTTACTTTATTGAGTTTTTGTTGAGCAAAGTAATAGTTTGATGTCATTTCAATGTGTTTTCTTTTTTGACAAGCAAAACGTATTATAGCTACTTGTAAATCAATGAGACCAAAAACAATCCAAAAATAACTTCCCACATGTGGAAAAATAACACAATGTTCCAGTTCAGTAGGGAACATAATTCATTTTGAGGTGGGATGTGATAAAAATATTCTCATTTTAGAGCATGCTTTTACACTCAAATCCATGATCAAAGTGGTTTAAATGTCAACCTCCAGCACTGGCATCTTATCTGTGAGATGTGTCTACATAAAAAGGAAGTGATTTGCAATTTGCTTGCTGTGCTTTTTGATGTTCGATCGGTTATTCATCTCTTCGCTCAAATAGCAGATCCATTCTGTGATGTTATCAGGTGTGAATGAACACCCAGCTTTAGTCGTGCTGAACGTCTTCATTACAGCGTGTCTAAAATCCACTGCTCTGCATCTGTAATGGTACAAGGCCATTGCTAGGCATGCACTAAGTTTTCTGGGTGATTGCTACGACATTTTAGCAGATGCTGGGGTAATGTGGGAAGTTGTTAGGATGGCGTTCTGGCAGGTTTGGTAGGACATTGCATGATGTTCAGTTCTAAATGGTTGCTAGAGCACTGTAGTTTCAGGCCTGATGTCTCAACCCACTTACCGCATTTGGGTCGGTTTTGACCTGGGTGTTGAAATATTCGAAACCCTCCAGAGTTCATATTGGTAATTCTCACATTATATGTTCTTATACATACAGTTAATGAAATTCTCATAAATATTGAATATCACACATCATACTGTTTTTTGCTGTAGTTCTGGTAAAACCTGAAAATTCTAAGATTTCCCATTTTTCATTTCATAAAAAAGGAGTGAATGTAGCAACAGCATGGTGAAAAACAGTAATATTCACTTATTAATGAAAAGCTACTGATCAGATACAATATGGTTTTATTGGGAAAAAATTAAGGCTGCACCATTTTCTAGTGGACTAGTAATCAATCAATTTATGAATTATTAATTTATATTAATCTAATTACTTTTAAAAAAAAATATGGGGGATACTAAACCATAATGAGCCTTATAGCGAATAAAAGGAGCTTCTATGGTGAGTTTCGGTTCAGTTTCGTGATGCACTCCAGTTTACAGAGACCAAGATGGCCGAAAGTGTGTCCTGTTTGTTTTCTTGTTGTTATTGTGAGTTCATATAAATAAAAGTCACCTTTAGAATTATATTTGATGCATCAACCTAATCTTGATCACCAAAAATGTGAAGTATTTTCATTTTTTTCCGCTGTTAACAGTACACAAGCGATTGTGCTGGCGCCTCCATGTCAATGTCGCAGTAAGTGCACTAATACTTTAGCTCCTAATAATGGTGCATATTTATCTGGATTAATGTTAGAGTGAGCAGCCATGTAAAGTTGCTACTTACATGTTTCATATTATAAGTCATATTTGAGGTCGATGGATGCTAGGTGAACGTTTGCATTTTCTGCCCGACATACTGTAATCACCACAAGGAACTGCCATAAACGATCTGTCCCTTACAGACTGCATTAATTATTTTGTGTTGTTTTTTTTCAACTAACCGACTAATGACATTTTGGTCAACCATGCCTCTTCTCATCAGCTAATGTATAGTTGACTATTAGGGGGCAGCCCCAAAACAAATTAAGAATGACTGTTTTAAAAGCTTATATTCCTCCAGGTCCGAACGGAACCAGAAGTGCACAAAGTGTATGCAGTACATTACAAGGGTTAATTCTCAGGACCAGGTTAATTCTTAGGGCAAGATTTAATAAAGGCTTGCTCCAGTGCTAACTCTCTTTTGGTGTTAAAAACTACTGTCAGGATTTACAGGAAGACATGCATTCATTAATTAGCGGTGAAAAGGCGTGGACAGGGTTATTTTGCGGCTGATCTTATTGTATATGCAATTGTAGGAGTTTCCATTTCAGAAGCAAAATTTATGTGAGGATAGTATTTAAATGAATAATGCAAAGTGATTAACTAAGGTTTGCAATTGTCAGTTCACTGGTGTTTGGCCATTATTTACCACCTAAAAAAGCATACCAGAAACTAGTTTGCGCTGCTCTTGGTAGATTGTGCTGGTATTTATGGGAATGATCCGGCTGTGTCAGTCGATCACGCACAGAACTTTACACTCACGTCAGCATTTGCGCTCTCGCGCTAATTTGCCCTGTTTAGTAAATTTGGCCCTTAGTGTTCAAAGAACACCACTAATAATATTTTTTCAGTAGTAGTCACGCACACTATAGTTTCTACTTCCAATCAATCTCACCTGTTCACGCTCCGCAGTTTTTCGCAGTTTGTAGATGAACTCTCCTATAGCCACAAACACTGACAGCACCAGTCCAGATGCCAACACAATGAAGATGCCGCCCAGATTCTGGATGCCCATGGGACCCGTCTCGTAGCGCTCGTCCTCCAGACAGCTGCTGCCGCTCCACCACTTCTCTTTGAGCATGTGAAGACGGCCATCTTCCAGGATACCAAGGATAGCGATTGTGATTTTATCCCTGTACGGTGAGCCTGGAATAAATCCATTAATAAATCAGAATCTTTATTGGTTTTCTCAAGTGCTGAGAAAACTTTAATTAAACTGGAATGCTTTAACATTCTGACACCAACTCCACAAAAAGGAGAGGTATTTTAACAAAGCAATGTATACACACACACACACACTCCATTTCACACTCAGTTTTTTTAATGAATACTGTGTAAAGTTCCTGTCACACTAGGCTTTAGACATGTGAAATGATTTCAGACCCTTCGACACAGTTTTAAGCCTTATGATTTCAGCTAACAGGTCAGTATGTTATATTTATGTAATCTTTTGGCCAAATATTTACAGGTCAGATTCCTCGAAACTTGATTAACTTTCTATGTACTTTTTCACGTCTTTACAAATGAGAATGTCCTTTTAAGGATATTTTGTCAGATTTGACTCACTTCTGAGTACAAACTTGTCCCCAAAATACACTCACCTAAAGGATTATAAGGAACACCATACTAATACTGTGTTTTTTTACCCCCTTTCACCTTCAGAACTGCCTTAATTCTACTGAAAGCATTCTTTAGAAATGTTGGCCCATATTGATAGGAGAGCATCTTGCAGTTGATGGAGATTTGTGGGATGCACATCCAGGGCACGAAGCTCCCGTTCCACCACATCCCAAAGATGCTCTATTGGGTTGAGATCTGGTGACTGTGGCGGCCATTTTAGTACAGTCAACTCATTGTCATGTTCAAGAAACCAATTTGAAATGATTCGAGCTTTGTGACATGGTGCATTATCCTGCTGGAAGTAGCCATAAGAGGATGGGGATATGGTGGTCATAAAGGGATGGACATGGTCAGAAACGATGCTCAGGTAGGCCGTGGCATTTAAACGATGCCCAATTGGCACTAACAGCCCATTCTTTGTAAACCCTAGAAATGGTTGTGTGTGAAAATCCCAGTAACTGAGCAGATTGTGAAATTCTCAGACCGGCCCGTCTGGCACCAACAACCATACCACGCTCAAAATTGCTTAAATCACCTTTTTTTCCCATTCTGACATTCAGTTTGGAGTTCAGGAGATTGTCTTGACCAGGATCACACCCCTAAATGCATTGAAGCAACTGTCATGCGGTTGGTTGTTTAGATAATTGCATTAATGAGAAATTGAACAGGTGTTCCTAATAATCCTTTAGGTGAGTGTATTTCAATATATAGTTAGATTTCTTCCCAGCATCTTATTGCAGTCTCTACTAAAGAGCAAATAAGTTAAAATGTTGTGTGTTAGATGAGGGAGACTTGCAAAACATGCACTGGTGGGGGGTCCCTAGGACAGGTTTGGGAACCACTATTTTAGATGACTAGTTTATTCTTGTGCTATGGTTAGATGCATTACATTTTCACTGACAGCCCAAATTTGACCTTGTTTTAGCCCAGATGTCAGGGCTGGAACGCTATTCATAATGGGATGTATTTTAAACCCAACATTTCTTGCTGGGTGCTAAAAGAGTCGAATCACATTTTCTGAGATTTTATCAGAGTTATGTGTGTTGAACATCATAGAAGTCAATATTCTCTTTCACAGAGCAATACCGATAAATTACAGTCAAATTACCAGAATGAAGCGATAAGAACCCAGTAAGCAATATTGTGTTTAAATGACGTCTAATAGCGTCCAAATACAGCCCTAAAACAAGGCAAAATTTGGGGTGACGGTGAAAATCTAATAGCCGTCTAACCAAGAATAGACTAGTAATCTAGAACATGAACATGTCGAATAAATGAAACCAAACAGCTTGTAATGACTGTTGACTTTGCTAACATGATGGAATATCATACATCTCACAAGTTATCAAAAACGCAAAACGACATGTAACCAAATTTAAGGTTATGTTGGCTAGAAGTGGGTTACTCATAGCCGGACTGTATCGGGTCTATAATTAACCGAGACGGTGAAATGACAACAATTGCTTGGTATTTTTGAAAGGGTCCTATTCACACATGATCTGTTACCAGTAATTGCACAGTAAAGATGCATAAACCAGTATTTGTTTTTGCTTTGTAAGAGTTTCTGTATTGCAGAAGTTTTTAAACAGATCCTGAGTCAAAACGTGATTCATTCAGTCTTTATGGCCCTTTAACTGATCAAACGGCTTATAAACACGCAGAAACAGAAATCTTAAAAGTTATCAAAGATGCAACAACATGTTTATATATATATATATATATATATATATATATATATATATATTTGGAGCGGAGAACAAATGTGAATGGCTGTGCATTATTATTTAGGCTTTAAAAAAACTGAGTATATTGTGTTGTTTTAATGGTAACTTGCATTGTGCATTTGTGGGAAGTGTTGATGCTTTTAATGAGAGCGTAATAAAATAGTCTGAATCAGAATCAGCATCAAATCAGAAGCCATTTTAGTGTTGTCAGTCTCACCTGTTCTCCCTTTACTCCGCAGCTTTAGCAGCATTTTTCAAAACTGTGGTGAGAACTGACTGTGAAACAGAGGGTTTCATGACCCTTTAAAAACAAATAAAACTACACAAAATAATTCTTCCACCAAGAAATATATTGTGTAATCTAGAAAGCAGAACGCACAGTCAAAGGTCTGCATATATTAGCATATTACATCCGCTTATATTGTGGCTAATATTGAAAACAATGTGTTCTAACGGTGGGTTTACCTTTCGGGGTGCCGATGCCGTAACCTTTACTGTCGATGATGCCGCCGACCTGCGTGAGGTTGCAGTTTCTGCGGGTCACATACTCGATGGTCGTTGACTCCATGAGCAGGGCGTAGTCTGACTTTAACACTCTCTGAATGCCGTCTTCAATGGACTTGACAAACGACGTGCTCTGCCTGCTACTCATGAAGGCCCACATCTTCTCAAATGTAGACACTCGTGATTTCTGAAAGAGAGAAGCCAATCAGTAATCTAAAGTTGGAAATCACTCTGGTTTGCTGTTCAGAACAATATAAACACACTGGAGGGTTAATACATTACTGCTTGCATGTTTTTCAACACTTATAAAGTGAAATGTCAGGTGAATAGCGCTAAAAGTGTGTTCAGTTTTATCTGAAACAGATTAACATGAATCTGGGACGTGAATATAATACTAGTTGTGGTAAATATCGCGGCAGTTCAGAAATAAAATGGCAGGTGAATGGCGCTAAAGGTTAATGCACGCTTTGTCGCGGAAGTGAGAAATCATAAGCACAGGCAGAGATTTTTTTTCTTCCAGCTGTTCCCTTCAGGGGTCGCCACAGCGAATCATCTGCCTCCATCTAGTCCTATCCTCTGTATCCTCTTCTCTCAGACTGACTAAATGGACTGCATTTATATAGCGCTTTTATCCAAAGCGCTTTACATTTTTGCCTCACATTCACCCATTCATACACCGACGGCGATGTCAGCCATGTAAGGCCCATCCAGCTCGTCGGGAGCAGCTGGGGTTAGGTGTCTTGCTCATGGACACCTCGACACTTGGTCAGGTGGAACCGGGGATCGAACCACCAACCTTCTGGTTTGTAGACAACCTACATGAACCACTGAGCCACTGCCGCCCCATCATGTCCGGGTACCACGACTACCTTCATGTCCTCCTTCACTACATCCATAAACCTCCTCTTTGGTATTCCTCTTGACCTCCTGCCTGGCAGCTCTAACCTCAGCATACTTTTACCAAAATATTCACTCTCCCTCCTCTGAACGTTTCCAAACCATCTAAACCTGACCTCTCTAACTTTGTCTCCTAAACATCTCACATGTGCTGTCCCTCTGATGTACTCATTCCTGATCCTATCCATCCTCGTCATTCCCAAAGAGAACCTCAACATCTTCAGCTCTGCTACCTCTAGCTCTTCCTCCTGTCTTTTCCTCAGTGCAACTGTCTACAAACCATACAACATCGCTGGTCTCACTACTGTCCTGTACACCTTTCCTTTCATTCTTGCTGGTACTCTTTTATCACAAAACAGACCTGACACCTTTCTCCAGCCATTCCAACCTGCCTGCACATGCTTCTTCACCTCTTTTCCACACTCCCCATTGCTCTGGACTGTTGACCTTAAGTACTTAAAATCCTGCACCTTCTTTAGCTCTTCTCCCTGTAACCTCACTGTTCCACTTGCTTCTCTCTCATTCACACACATGTATTCTGTCTTGATGCGACTAAACTTCATTCCTCTTCTCTCCAGAGCAAACCTCCACCTCTCTAGACTTTCCTCCACCTGCTCCCTGCTCTCACTACAGATCACAATGTCATCGTCAAACATCATAGTCCATGGAGATTCCTGTCTGACCTAATCTGTCAGCCTGTCCATCACCACCACAAACAAGAAGGGGCTTAGAGCCGAGCCTTGATGCAGTCCCAACCTCACCGTGACGTCCTCATTCTCCCCTATGGCACACCTTACCACTGTCCTGCTGCTCTCATACATATCCTGTTCCAGTCTAACATACTTTACATTTACATTAATGCATTTGGCGCAAGACGCTTTTATCCAAAGCAACTTACATTGCGTTCAAGGTACACATGTTTTTAAATTTTTGTCAGTTTATGCTTTCCCCAGGATTCGAACCCATGACCTTGGCGTTGCTAGTGCCACGCTCTACTGGTTGAGCTACAGGAAAGCCTGTAGCTTGAGGTACTTCTCTGCCACTCCAGGCCTCCTCATACAATATAACAGCTCCTCTTTTGGCACTATGTTATATGGTTTCTCTAAATCTACAAAGACACAATGCAGCTCTTTCTGACCCTCTCTGTACTTCTCCATGAACATTCTCAATGCAAATAATGCATCTGTAGTGCTCTTTCTTGGCATGAAACCATACTGCTGCTCACAAATGTCCACTTCTCCCCTTAACCTTGCTTCCACTTCTTTTTTCCCACAACTTCATGGTATGGCGCATCAGCTTAATACCTCTGTAGTTTCCACAACTCTGCACACCTCCCTTGTTCTTAAAAGTGACACCAAAACACTCCTCCATTCCTCAGTCATCCTCTCACTCTCTAAAACATTGTTGAGCAACCTAGTTAAAAACTCTACTGCCATCTCTCCTAGACACTTCCATACCTCCACTGGTATGTCATCAGGACCAACTGCCTTACCTTTATCCTCTTCAATGCTCTCCTAAGTTCACCCTTGCTAATACTTTCTACATCCTGGTCAACAATATTTGCGGCTACAACTCTTCTCTCCCTGTCATTTTCCTCATTCATCAGTTCCTCAAAGTACTTCTTCCATCTTTCCCTTACCCTCCTGTCACCTGTCAAAACATATCTATCTCTATCTTTAATCACTCTAACCTGCTGCACATTCTTTCCATCTCTATCCCTCTGCCTCGCCAACCACTATTCTTCACTCACCTTAATTATTATATTAAGGAATAATCTAATATGCAAGTCTCAAAAACCAACACAATGGCAGAGCCAGCAAAGAAAGCAAAGAGGGTTTTGTCGGAGGAAACGAAGAAAAGAAAAGAAAAGAAAAGAAAAGAAAAGAAAAGAAAGAGAGAGATACACAAGCCTGAATACGAATCAATATTGGACAGGTTAACACTCAGTGGCGCGAGCTGAAAGAGGCAATGGGTTGCAAAACGGATGGATACCTGGATACTGCATTTGTAAGTTTCTACCTGGTCGGTGGACATGGTTTCCAAAGCTTATACTACAACAACAGAATTTACAACACAAGTAACAGACAGTTGCGCTTATAAACCACAACCATGGAGGCAACCACAAGCAAATGTTACATTAACTGCATTAACTGAGTTTCTTTAACTGCTTTATGGAGTGTCGTGACTCATGTTTCACACGACTTCTACCTTAACATCTCAAGTTTACTGCATTATACCCTGCAAAAAAATGCTATGCTTACTTAGTATTTTTGTCTTGTTTCCTGTCCGAATATCTAAAAATTATTAAATCAAGATGATTTGCTAGATGAGTAAAATTATAATAGATATAAATATATAATTGCTTGTTTTTTGGGGTTTTAATAAAAAATGAGGTAAATTGTCTCACGATTTTAGGAACGCCCACCTGGAGGGAAATACAAGGTTTTCCTCCATTTCCTGCTGTCATTTTACCAGGTTTGTAGTCAGTATTAATGCAGTTAGAAAGTGATATTAAAAGACAAATTCAATATACACCCTATTGATGATGCATACTTTATACAGGGAAGCAGTTGAACACAGAATATTAGTGCAACCTGAGGTTTCTTTTTAAGTTTTTTCCCCATGGTTATATAAATAACATTATAAAGAAAACACGCTGCGTTCATATTCTTGGCTCTAGAGTCTAGCCACAGGAGGTGACTTGCAAATATACCTTTTGTGCCGGTCCCAAGCCTGGATAAATAGAGAGGGTTGTGTCAGGAAGGGCATCCGACGTAAAACTTTTGCCAAATTCATTATGCGAATCATGAATATGACTTCCATGCCGGATCGGTTGGGTCCCAGGTTAACAACAACCGCCATCAGTGCCGCTTACCTACAGGGCACTGGTGGAAATTGGGCTACTGTTCGTCAAAGAAGGAGAGGAGGAAAGTGTGTTAGAGGAGGAAGGTGTGTCCATAGGCAGAGAGAGAAGAGGAAAGGCAGGTGTTTAGGACTGAAAGTAGGGACTTTTAATGTTGGTACAATGACTGGTAGATATGATGCAGAGGAGGAAATTTGACATTCTGTGCATCCAGGAGACCAGGTGGAAAGGGAACAAGGCTAGAAGCATTGTAGCAGGGTTTAAACTGTTTTATAATGGTGTGGACAGGAAGAAAAGTGAAAGTTGGAGTGATCCTGAAAGAGGAGTTTGTGAAGAATGTTCTGGAGGTAAAGAGAGTGTCAGATAGGTTGATGAGTCTGAAGCTGGATATTGAAGCTGTGATGTTGAATGTTGTTAGTGCCTATGCTCCACAAGTAGGTTGTAAGCAAGATGAGAAAGACATATTCTGGAGCGAGTTGGAGGAAGTAATGCAGACTGTTCCCAGAGGTGAGAGGGTAGTCATAGGGGCAGATTTGAATGGACATGTTGGGGAAGGGAATAGTGGGGACGAGGAAGTGATGGGCAGGTTTGGTTTTCAGGAAAGAAACCCAGAAGGACAAAGGTTGGTAGACTTTGCTAAAAGTATGGAGATGGCGTTGGTGAACACATACTTTTTAGAACAGGCAGGAAGACAGGGTGACATATAAGAGTGGTGGCAGGAGCACTCAAGTGGACTATATCATGTAGATGCTGTAATCTGATGGAGATTAGCGATTGTAAAGTAGTGGTAGGTGAGAGTGTAGCTAGACAGCATAGGATGGCGGTGTGTAAGATGACTCTGGGGGTGAGGAAGATGAAGAGAGTAAAGGCAGAGCAGAAGACAAAGTGGTGGAAGTTGGAAAAGGAAGAGTGCTGTGTGGTTTTCAGGGAGGAGTTGAGACAAGCTTTAGGTGGTCATGAAGGGCTTCTAGGTGACTGGACTACTACAGCCAAAGTGAGCAGGGAGACAGGTAGAAAGGTGCTAGGTGTGTCATCTGGAAGGAGACTTGGTGGTGGAATGAGGAAGTCCAGGTGAGTATCCAAAGGAAGAGGTTAGCTAGGAAGAAGTGGGACAGTGAGAAGAATGAGGAAAGTAGACAGTAATATAGGGTGCTGCAGCATTAGGTTAAGATAGAGGTGGCAAAGGCCAAACAGAAAGCTTATGAGGACATGTATGCAAGGTTAGATAGTAAAGAAGATGAGAGGGATGTGTATCGGTTGGCGAAGCAGAGGGATTGAGATGGAAAGGATGTGCAGCAGGTTAGAGTGATTACATATAGAGATGGAAATGTTTTGACAGGTGACAGGAGGGTGAGGGAAAGATGGAAGGAGTACTTTGAGGAACTGATGAATAAGGAAAATGACAGGGAGAGATGAGTTGTAGACGCAAATATTGTTGACCAGGAAGTGGAAAGTATTAGCAAGGGTGAAGTTAGGAGAGCTTTGAAGAGGATGAAGAAAGGAAAGGCAGTTGGACCTGATGACATACCAGTGGAGGTATGGAAGTGTCTAGGAGAGATGGCAGTAGAGTTTTTAACTAGGTTGTTCAACAAGGTTTTAGAGAGTGAGAGGATGACTGAGGAATGGAGTAGAAGTGTTTTTGTGCCACTTTTAAGAACAAGGGACATGTGCAAAGTTGTGGAAACTACAGAGGTATTAAGCTGATGAGCCATACAATGAAGTTGTGGGAAAGAGTAGTGGAAGCATGGCTAAGGGGAGAAGTGGACATTTGTGAGCAGCAGTATGGTTTCATGCCAAGAAAGAGCACTACAGATGCATTATTTGCTTTGAGAATGTTAATGGGGAAGTACAGAGAGGGTCAGAAAGAGCTGCATTGTGTCTTTGTAGATTTAGAGAAAGCATATGACAGAGTCCCAAGAGAGGAGCTGTGGTATTGTATGAGGAGGTCTGGAGTGGCAGAGAAGTATGTTAGAGTGTTCCAGGAGAAGATCGTAAAGAAGGTGCAGGATTTTAAGTACTTAAGGTCAACAGTCCAGAGCAATGGGGAGTGTGGAAAAGAGGTGAAGAAGCATGTGCAGGCAGGTTGAAATGGCTGGAGAAAGGTGTCAGGTCTGTTTTGTGATAAAAGAGTACCAGCAAGAATGAAAGGAAAGGTGCACAAGACAGTAGTGAGACCAGCGATGTTGTATGGTTTGGAGACAGTTGCACCCTGGGAAAGACAGGAGGAAGAGCTAGAGGTAGCAGAGCTGAAGATGTTGAGGTTCTCTTTGTAAGTGATGAGGATGGATAGGATCAGGAATGAGTACATCAGAGGGACAGCACATGTGAGATGTTTAGGAGACAAAGTTAGAGAGGCCAGGTTTAGATGGTTTGGAAATGTTCAGAGGAGGGAGCGTGACCAAAGAGGAGGTTAATAGATGTAGTGAAGGAGGACATGAAGGTAGTCGGTCTGAGAGAAGAGGATACAGAGGATAGGACTAGATGGAGGCAGATGATTCGCTGTGGCGACCCCTGAAGGGAAAAGCCGAAAGAAGAAGATCATATTTTTGGCTCACCTGCTTGCCTCTATATATTGTGTATCATCAAAAAGGGAACTGCATGTGATCTTTTAATATCCCTATTTTAATATTACGGCACTTTTAAAGGGAATCTTTCAAAGGGTAGGTGGCACAATTTCGGTTCACCCTCTGTCTGCTGCTTAATCAACTCTATAACGGTTTTACTGCCTAATTAATCTGTTTAAAATAACAACAACTCGATTTAAAATAAAACCAATATCAACAAATCCTAGATTAGCTTTAAACTTTGCTTAATTTAATTCTTATTGGTGCAACTCACCCTAAAGTGTTTTTCACGTTAAGAGTTTTAGAACGTCCCAATGTTTTTAGTGAATGAAATACTGCAGAAGATGCTGTATATGGATCATAAGTGCCCAAAATGTGCATCTTGTTCACATATTTTTGTTTTAAGATGGAAATCTGACAGGCTTGTGCTGCAGTTCAATGGAGTTATATGGCGGTTTCCCCTCCAAACAATGAATGGGGTAAGAAAAGATTATTTTTATTACCCCATTGGCAGATAATTTTGCTTGTTTATTTGTTTCCACAGAAAACAAGACATTATATATTCTTTTTTTTTTGTGAACAATTATTTATATAATAGTCAGAAGGATAGGGAGAAGAAAACATATTTGATTTAGACATTATATCTTGAATGGATCTTGATTTAAGACTTTTTAGATATTTGAACTGGAAACAAGAAAAAATACTAAGTGAGAAAGGCAGTTTCTGCAACAGTTGTTTCTGGTTCTGGAATCTGATTGGCTGACAGCCTTTTCCAGCCGTGCGATATCCCCCCAGTATAAGCACTGGGACCGCTTCACATTTGTATCACTCCGCTTGTCACAAGGGTTCATTTTAGCTTGAAACTGCAGAGGATTTGATGTATTGGTAAAATGTTGATCATTAGAATGGTGTGACAATAGTTGAAGACCCAGGCTAATATCTGAAAGGATTATGAGATTCATGAGCTTCCACCTTCATACCCTTGATTAAGACACTTAACCTCAGGGGGACTGAACTTTTAATAAATGTACTGCGCTTTGGATTAAAGTGTCTGCTAAATGCTCGCTGATCAAGCAGAAACAACTGGTCCTATGCTTCTTTTGTGCAAAATAACCAACGCTAGCAAAACTGAAGCTGCATGCTAATTCAAATCCACAATGTATACAATTGCATGCTGTAATGTCATTTCATGAGAATAACTGAAATGTTTGTATTCAACCTCTCAATGTAACACACGTTTTGTATACGATGACAAATCTACACAATGTGTTAAGAGTAGAACATGCATAACGTATTCTAGGTCTGGTGGACGGCAACACAATATACATGCAGAAGATCCTGAAAAAAGAAGATTTTCCTCCCCCTGAGTCTTGGCTCCATTACAGTGACACTTTCCAGCTTCACACTACGGCGGGCTGGTGTTGGTGCTGTTCTCTTAACCTTGAGCACCTGTTATTGTTCCTCCCCCTTCAAACGCTATTTTCCCTGGTGTCTCTCAATATAATTGAAAGTGGCTGGGAATTGGCTTCAACGTTGGACTGCACAAGAATGAATAAGCGACTGGAGTGATACAGCTGACACTTCCTAGATTAAACAGTCACTGTGTACACTGGATTATGGCAGTTATTATGCTGCTTTCACCACAGCTGTGCTCGTTTTACTGTATGTCAACTGAATGCTAGCCTTCTTCCTGCTGAATACTGTTCATAATATATTTTGAACAAATAACATGTGAAGCACTATGCAAAAATAAGTTGGTAACACTTTATTTTAAGGTGATGAAGTTACTACATGCCATTACTATTGTAATAAGAGGTAGTAACTAACCGTAATCCGAACCCCAACTCTATAGTAAGTACATGTAGTTAACTGATATTACTTATTTATACTTTTTTCAGTAAACACCTTAAAATAAACCCATGTGTAACCAATACGTTTTCCAAAAAAAGTATGCTGCATGTTTGTTTAGCATTATAAACATGGTTATTATCATTTTAATCTCAGGTTTTGTGTAAAAATTAGCATATTGGAGGTTGGTTAAATAATACATCAAGACAATGTATTGAAAAACTGTGTCTGGTTCATTTTTACACTGGTCACGTTGAGCACATTGTATTGTAGGGGTTGCAAAAAAGGCTCATTGGAAATATGCAATTCTGCCTACATTTCTGCAAAACCTAAAACACATTGATCCAGGTACATTTCACTGCACTTTCATGAGGCATGCATGCAAGAGGTGTTATAAGTGAAATCATTTTGTTATTCGTTGCAGATACGGGTTTCAGATGCTTGTGGGTGTTATTTTTGCAAAATGATATTGCACTGCTTGTAACATGTTTCACGACAATTTCAAAGTGAAATATTCAGAGGGATGCTGAAAATTTGTATTATTTTCTTTTACATTAAGAGTAAATAATAGTTAGATGCTATTTATATTATGTATACCTCAATGAATTGTAATATATTATAAAAAAAAGTATGCAATAATAACAAAATGTTCAGTGTATATGATTATAATGAGTAAAATCATGAATGGATGCTGCCTTATTGGGACATTTCTCTCCCCTTCACCGACCCCTAGCCATATCCGATTAACATTATACTAAATACTTGTTACACACTTTATTTGTTTATTTCCATCTCCACACACTGATCCTGTTATCAGACAGGTTTCTTTTGTAATTGTGTCAGTCAATCAGACACTGGTGGGAGGAGCTAGTGAACCAAAAAATTGGTCGTTATCATTTAATGATAAAACAGTGATGACTTGTGTTACCCAAGCGATTTGTATCACAGAAGTGCAACACTACGGTGGCCCAGTAGTGCACAACACAACGCAATATAAAAAGCAAACCTAAGTTCACAAAACAACGTAAATGCTCCCGACCACTAGGGTTAAAGTCGCCACTGTTCAATAGCGTCAACAGTCAATACACGCCCCCTGGTGGTTGGACGCCTTTACGTTGTTTTGTGGCTAGATTTCGTTGTGTTGTGAACTTATGTATGTTTTTTTATTTCGTCTGTTGTGCATCACTGGGCCACCGTACGACATTGCATCAGGTAAACGACTGAGCAAGTTTACTACATTAGAAAAGCCAAACATATGGAGCTGATTATCAGATGCAAACATCAAAATGTATTTGTTTATAAATCTGGACTATGAAAAAAGTGTTTCAGGTCAAAACATAGCATTGTGCAAAATGTATTTTTTTATTCATAATTTTCCCCTGTAATCACATTTTGTGTGAAACAGAACACTAGGGTTTATTTCAGCTAAAAAATATTTTTTTGCAGTTTTGCAGAAATGTAAGCAAAGCCACATATTTCCAATGAGTTTGGGTTGATAATCTTTATAGTTTATCACATAATATGCACAGTTCAGTTTACTACATTTGCAGAAATTAGAGTAACATTTACTGTCCTGAACGTTCAGTCTCCCCATAAAGAAATATATTCTGATTTAGAAGTGGAACCAATTGTGTGTGTTTGTGTGTGTGTGTGTGTGTGTGTGTGTGTGTGTGTGTGTGTGTGTGTGTGTGTGTGTGTGTGTGTGTGTGTGTGTGTGTGTGTGTAGTTTGCTGTCTCGAGATAATGAAACTTTAACATCACGATTAGCACTCGGTTTAAATGGCATTTCATGGTTTTTTAAAGGAGGTCGCGTAAGAAACCATAGCTAATCACAGATAATTGTTGGCTCAATTCCATGAAACATTTAAAGTGACCCAAGAAAATGAACAAGTGTGAGCGCTCTTTGATTACTCTTGATAAAATGTTAAATGAACATCTGACGGTCCAGGTCTGCTCGCTGAAGTTTCAGAACACCAGCAGAACTGAAGGTGTTCAGGCAGTGACAGATTGCTGTTGTAATTGCAAACACCTGTTTCTCTGTAATCTTTATTCTAATGCAGGAATCATACACTCCAGGAGACGAAAAGGACGCACAATCAATGGGACTGTGCTCACGAAATGTCAAAGCAAGTCTTCATTAGATGCATACATTTGTTTTGTGAAGTGTAAAAATATTAGGGGACCGCGGGGTTAGTTGTAACACACGTGTTTTAACACTTCCACGCATGCCAGGATGACGAAACTTGTGTATTTATTAGTTGCCATAGCAACATTATTTAGAGAGAAAAAAAAATCATTAAAATTAAAAGATCTTTAACATATCACTGAACATTTATTTAACCATAGCAAAAGTACATTTCTTTCGTTTTTTTGTGGTTATTTAAAATAATACAAATATTATTTTTATTATTTAAAGAGCCGAGGTTAATCTCAGTGGAGCAGGCGGGGCATGTTGTCACTATTAGAACTATGATATTAGGGTGTACTCACACTAGGCACGGTTGCCACGAACCGGGCCCGAGTATGATTGTCCCCCCTCCCCACTCCTCCTCTGGCCTGCACTCACATAGGGTTTCAGCATTCGTGCCGGAGCACGCTTACGTCATTATGGTGCGGCGGTTTCGGGTTTCAGCATTCGTGCCGGAGCACGCTTACGTCATTATGGTGCGGCGGTTTCGGGTTTCAGCATTCGTGCCGGAGCACGCTTACGTCATTATGGTGCGGCGGTTTCGGGTTTCAGCATTTGTGTCGGAGCGCGCTTACGTCATTATGGTGTGACGGTTTCGGGTTTCAGCATTCGTGCCGGAGCACGCTTACGTCATTATGGTGTGACGGTTTCGGGTTTCAGCATTCGTGCCGGAGCACGCTTACGTCATTATGGTGCGACGGTTTCGGGTTTCAGCATTTGTGTCGGAGCGCGCTTACGTCATTATGGTGTGACGGTTTCGGTTTCAGCATTCGTGCCGGAGCACGCTTACGTCATTATGGTGTGACGGTTTCGGTTTCAGCATTCGTGCCGGAGCACGCTTACGTCATTATGGTGTGACGGTTTCGGGTTTCAGCATTCGTGCCGGAGCACGCTTACGTCATTATGGTGCGACGATTTCGGGTTTCAGCATTCGTGCCGGAGCACGCTTACGTCATTATGGTGTGACGGTTTCGGGTTTCAGCATTCGTGCCGGAGCACGCTTACGTCATTATGGTGCGGCGGTTTCGGGTTTCAGCATTCATGCCGGAGCACGCTTACGTCATTATGGTGTGACGGTTTCGGGTTTCAGCATTCGTGCCGGAGCACGCTTACGTCATTATGGTGCGGCGGTTTCGGGTTTCAGCATTCATGCCGGAGCACGCTTACGTCATTATGGTGCGACGGTTTCGGGTTTCAGCATTCGTGCCGGAGCACGCTTACGTCATTATGGTGCGGCGGTTTCGGGTTTCAGCCTTCGTGCCGGAGCACGCTTACGTCATTATGGTGCGACGGTTTCGGGTTTCAGCATTCGTGCCGGAGCACGCTTACGTCATTATGGTGCGGCGGTTTCGGGTTTCAGCATTCGTGCCGGAGCACGCTTACGTCATTATGATGCGACGGTTTCGGTTTCAGCATTCGTGCCGGAGCACGCTTACGTCATTATGATGCGACGGTTTCGGTTTCAGCATTCGTGCCAGAGCACGCTTACGTCATTATGGTGCGACGGTTTCAGGTTTCAGCATTCGTGCCGGAGCACGCTTACGTCATTATGATGCGACGGTTTCGGTTTCAGCATTCGTGCCGGAGCACGCTTACGTCATTATGGTGCGACGATTTCGGGTTTCAGCATTCGTGCCGGAGCACGCTTACGTCATTATGGTGCGACGGTTTCGGGTTTCAGCATTTGTGCCGGAGCACGCTTACGTCATTATGGTGCGACGGTTTCGGGTTTCAGCATTCGTGCCGGAGCACGCTTACGTCATTATGGTGCGGCGGTTTCGGGTTTCAGCATTCGTGCCGGAGCACGCTTACGTCATTATGGTGCGACGGTTTCGGGTTTCAGCATTCATGCCGGAGCACGCTTACGTCATTATGGTGCGACAGTTTCGGGTTTCAGCATTCGTGCCGGAGCACGCTTACGTCATTATGGTGCGGCGGTTTCGGGTTTCAGCAATCGTGCCGGAGCACGCTTACGTCATTATGATGCGACGGTTTCGGTTTCAGCATTCGTGCCGGAGCACGCTTACGTCATTATGGTGCGACGATTTCGGGTTTCAGCATTTGTGCCGGAGCACGCTTACGTCATTATGGTGCGACAGTTTCGGGTTTCAGCATTCGTGCCGGAGCACGCTTACGTCATTATGGTGCGACGGTTTCGGGTTTCAGCATTCGAGCCGGAGCACGCTTACGTCATTATGGTGCGGCGGTTTCGGGTTTCAGCATTCGTGCCGGAGCACGCTTACGTCATTATGGTGCGACGGTTTCGGGTTTCAGCATTCATGCCGGAGCACGCTTACGTCATTATGGTGCGACAGTTTCGGGTTTCAGCATTCGTGCCGGAGCACGCTTACGTCATTATGATGCGACGGTTTCGGTTTCAGCATTCGTGCCAGAGCACGCTTACGTCATTATGGTGCGACGGTTTCAGGTTTCAGCATTCGTGCCGGAGCACGCTTACGTCATTATGATGCGACGGTTTCGGTTTCAGCATTCGTGCCGGAGCACGCTTACGTCATTATGGTGCGACGATTTCGGGTTTCAGCATTCGTGCCGGAGCACGCTTACGTCATTATGGTGCGACGGTTTCGGGTTTCAGCATTCGTGCCGGAGCACGCTTACGTCATTATGGTGCGGCGGTTTCGGGTTTCAGCATTCGTGCCGGAGCACGCTTACGTCATTATGGTGCGATGGTTTCGGGTTTCAGCATTTGTGCCGGAGCACGCTTACGTCATTATGGTGCGACAGTTTCGGGTTTCAGCATTCGTGCCGGAGCACGCTTACGTCATTATGGTGTGACGGTTTCGGGTTTCAGCATTCGTGCCGGAGCACGCTTACGTCATTATGGTGCGGCGGTTTCGGGTTTCAGCATTCATGCCGGAGCACGCTTACGTCATTATGGTGCGACGGTTTCGGGTTTCAGCATTCGTGCCGGAGCACGCTTACGTCATTATGGTGCGGCGGTTTCGGGTTTCAGCCTTCGTGCCGGAGCACGCTTACGTCATTATGGTGCGACGGTTTCGGGTTTCAGCCTTCGTGCCGGAGCACGCTTACGTCATTATGGTGCGACGGTTTCGGGTTTCAGCATTCGTGCCGGAGCACGCTTACGTCATTATGGTGCGGCGGTTTCGGGTTTCAGCATTCGTGCCGGAGCACGCTTACGTCATTATTATGCGACGGTTTCGGTTTCAGCATTCGTGCCAGAGCACGCTTACGTCATTATGGTGCGACGGTTTCAGGTTTCAGCATTCGTGCCGGAGCACGCTTACGTCATTATGATGCGACGGTTTCGGTTTCAGCATTCGTGCCGGAGCACGCTTACGTCATTATGGTGCGACGATTTCGGGTTTCAGCATTCGTGCCGGAGCACGCTTACGTCATTATGGTGCGACGGTTTCGGGTTTCAGCATTCGAGCCGGAGCACGCTTACGTCATTATGGTGCGGCGGTTTCGGGTTTCAGCATTCGTGCCGGAGCACGCTTACGTCATTATGGTGCGACGGTTTCGGGTTTCAGCATTCATGCCGGAGCACGCTTACGTCATTATGGTGCGACAGTTTCGGGTTTCAGCATTCGTGCCGGAGCACGCTTACGTCATTATGGTGCGGCGGTTTCGGGTTTCAGCAATCGTGCCGGAGCACGCTTACGTCATTATGATGCGACGGTTTCGGTTTCAGCATTCGTGCCGGAGCACGCTTACGTCATTATGGTGCGACGATTTCGGGTTTCAGCATTTGTGCCGGAGCACGCTTACGTCATTATGGTGCGACAGTTTCGGGTTTCAGCATTCGTGCCGGAGCACGCTTACGTCATTATGGTGCGACAGTTTCGGGTTTCAGCATTCGTACCGGAGCACGCTTACGTCATTATGATGCGACGGTTTCGGTTTCAGCATTCGTGCCGGAGCACGCTTACGTCATTATGATGCGACGGTTTCGGTTTCAGCATTCGTGCCGGAGCACGCTTACGTCATTATGGTGCGACGATTTCGGGTTTCAGCATTTGTGCCGGAGCACGCTTACGTCATTATGATGCGACGGTTTCGGTTTCAGCATTCGTGCCGGAGCACGCTTACGTCATTATGGTGCGACGGTTTGGGGTTTCAGCATTCGTGCCGGAGCACGCTTACGTCATTATGGTGCGACGATTTCGGGTTTCAGCATTTGTGCCGGAGCACGCTTACGTCATTATGGTGCGACAGTTTCGGGTTTCAGCATTCGTGCCGGAGCACGCTTACGTCATTATGGTGCGACGGTTTCGGGTTTCAGCATTCGTGCCGGAGCACGCTTACGTCATTATGGTGCGATGGTTTCGGGTTTCAGCATTTGTGCCGGAGCACGCTTACGTCATTATGGTGCGGCGGTTTCGGGTTTCAGCATTCGTGCCGGAGCACGCTTACGTCATTATGGTGCGACGGTTTCGGGTTTCAGCATTCGTGCCGGAGCACGCTTACGTCATTATGGTGCGATGGTTTCGGGTTTCAGCATTTGTGCCGGAGCACGCTTACGTCATTATGGTGCGACAGTTTCGGGTTTCAGCATTCGTACCGGAGCACGCTTACGTCATTATGGTGCGAAAAAGTGAATAAAGACAGTCAATGTTCAGAAGTTATTAATTATTATTTTGTTTTGAACTATGCTCTATAGCTGTGTTTAGTGATGTGTTTTTGTCAAAACTTAAAAAAGTTAATGTGGGAAAAATAAATACTCTGAGCCCCAAGCGGATTTACACAAACTGAGACAGTCAGAAAGCGTTAGGTTGTGTCTCACTCTCACCTATTGATAGAAATTTAAGAAAGCAATTTTAAAGTCAAACAAAAAACCAAATGTTTATAGAAATTGTATTTGAAATTATTACAACATCAGCAGATAACTTGAAAGCAGCCTATATTCTGAAAGCATGTATGAATATGCAATCGCTGGTTTAAAGACACCTCGATTTCATGTCACTCAGAAACCTGCTAGACTTTTCTCTGCTCCACTCTTCAGCATCTGAGAGCGCAAACTCAAAGCCGGGAGAAAGCAGAACCCTGCAGGCAAAAGTTGAAACTTTGGAATAAAAAAAAATCATTATGAAGGAACACTTCAAACATGGTGGAGAAGTGACTGCACAGGAGAATTTGCTTTTACAGTGGGAATTAAGATCTAACTGGAAAAGCTTAAAAAATTCTTCTGTGAAATTGTATTGATTCTTTTTCTCTCTCTGCACACCACTCAAGAATAGAAAAGTTCCTCCCTTTTTTTCAAAAGTTAGCTGAAGCTGTCTTTCAAACATGTCTTCTGCAGTGGTTCTCACCTCCGGTGACAAAAGCCATGCGTCAAGCTTCACGGAATAAACAACATGTCACAAACAG
This sequence comes from Pseudorasbora parva, assembly GCF_024679245.1. NCBI lineage: Eukaryota > Metazoa > Chordata > Actinopteri > Cypriniformes > Gobionidae > Pseudorasbora > Pseudorasbora parva. The sequence continues at coordinate 48,538,966 of NC_090178.1, forward strand.
TGAATATAATCTCTGCGAACGCATCCGAATGACAGACTTCCATCATGTCAGAGCGCTGTACCTTGAAGAAGGACATCGTAGCTCCATCTTTGACTACGCCGTACTCTATTTTGGTCTGTTTGGCCAGGTCGTCGGCGGAGTCCACGGGCGAGTCCATCCGCTCCACGGTGAGGAAGGCTGCCAGGTTGGCTGTGTAGGAGGAGATGATGATGAGGGTGAAGAACCACCAGATTCCTCCGATGATCCGAGTCGAGAGAGCTTTAGGCATCAGTTCTGAACCTGAACAGATATGAAATGCATCGTCAACTGATTACATAAAAATACATCATTGGTTTGGTTAAAATGTATGTTAATATGTAAGAAGGAAATGTGTATGCTATGAATGAGATTTTTGCTTCTCAAAGGTCCTGTACATTTGCGTTGTAGTACTCGAGACTGGTCTTGGTCTCGTCTCGTCTCAGACTTAGAGGACTCAGGAGTCTGTTTTAGGGGCTGGTCAAGACCATGACTGCTGGAATATCACTAAATGGCCAGTGCATTGCCTGATTTATTGATTAACATAATTAATGTGATTGGATGGAAAACTCACTTCTTCAGATGCAATCAATAACTTACTTCTAATTTGATTATTTATAGTGTCATTTCAGAAATGAATTTTCTTTTGATTGATGAATTTTCTTTTGACATGATTGTGTCAAAAATGTCATACAAATTTATAAAAATGCTCACAAATTCCAAGTTTTTGTTTGAAAAAAGTCATTTAATGGGATCGGGATTTATATATATATATATATATATATATATATATATATATATATATATATATATATATATATATATATATATATATATATATATATGATATAACTAACCAATATCACAAGAGCTGTTTTCACAAATGACTGACTCACACATGACTGCTAACATTATATTGCTTTAACTAACATTTTGTGTTTGTGTGTGTGTGTGTGTGTGTGTGTGTGTGTGCGCGTGCGTGCGTGTGTGTGTGTGTGTGTTTAACATTATTTATGCTAAATGATGCATAATTTACCAGTTCAAATGCATCTTTTGCATCACCTGTAGCGCAATGATGGATTTTGTTGTTATTGAATTCACTTGATTGGTAACAGCTCTATAAAGTGTCTTATTCTATTATATTTATTATAAGTAATTTATTATAAGTCACTAGTAATTTCTCAGGTGGTAATATGAATCTCTATGAATTCATTTTAATGGTCTTGGTCTCTGATAAGGTGGTCCTAACTACAACACTACTGTACACTCTGTACACTCCATGTAGTCTCTCAATTAATAGAAGCTCCATAATCTCACTTGGGTTAAGTAGTAGTTTTTTTTTTTTTTTTTTTTTTGTGTGGAGAAATTAATGACTTGCAATGATGCACTAATTTGATTAAAAGTTACTTTTGCTTTGTAACAAAAAATCACTTTCAAAATAAATGCTGCTCTTTGAGCTTTCTGTTCATCCTAATATGTGTATCGTGGTTTCCAGAAACATTATGAAACAGCATGTTTTCAACACATTATAATAATCATAAATGTGTGTTGATCATCAGATCGAGAATGATTAGTGAAGGCTCATGTGACTCTGAAGACTGGAGTAATGATGATAAATTCAGCTTTGATCACAGAAATAAATCACACTTTACTATAGATTCACAGAGAGAACAGTTAGTGTACATTTTAATAAAATTTCACAATATTACTGTTTTGTATTCTTTGTGAGCATAAGACTACTTTCAAAAAAATATAACTCTTACTGACCCCAAACTTTGGAAATGAGGCAAGTCAATAAATATGATTTTTCTATTGTAAAACAATCTATATTATGTTGATAAAAGATTTAGCAAAATACTGTTCAAAATGATACTTCAATATACTATATTTTCTTTTCTTTTCTTGGACAAACCTTGTCCCTCTAAAGTATCAGTTCATTCTGCAGCTCATCTCAAACACACACACACTCAGAGAGTCAAACCAAACACACACAGAGAGGATGACAAACACAGAGTTTGAGAGCCAGTGAACAGTGCAATAGAAGCTAGCAAACACACACATTCACACATTTTTTTACATCTATGGCCTTGTTTACAGCTGGTATTAAGATGTGTTTTGCTGGATTGGATCACAAGTAGATGATGGAGACACATTCCCGTTCACACCTGGTGTTTTAATCCGTCTCTTTTTTCCACTTTCAGCCCGGGAGGGTCTATGGGCGGGTGTGTGGACTTTTACGGATCTTTCAATCTAATGGACTAAATAAGCTTTAGTTTCTGCTCTGACTGCCGCGAGACCAGCCGAACGCTGTGACTGTGTGTTTAGAAATCAGGAATGGAGAGAGAACACTGAGCTTGATACATTTTTCATCTCCGTCTTCAGCCGACAAAGTTAAAATCCCGTCTGGCTAGCGCTCTTCTCATAATGTTAACATGTGAGGTCCCGTTGGCGGCGCTGGTGTTTTGTGTTTAGACACCAGATCAACAATGTAACTAAATAAGTGTGTGTATGTGTGTGAGGGAAAGATCACCTTGTTCAGCTTCTCAAATAACACAGCTTTAAGGGAACAGGGGATGCAGTTTGTGTTTCCGGAGCTCTGCCAGTGCGTGTGTGTGTGTGTGTGTGTGTGTGTGTGTGTGTGTGTGTGTGTGTGTGTGTGTGTGTGTGTGTGTGTGTGTGTGTATGTGTTCCCGGTCATGAGTGGAAACCTCAGGCGTTGAGTGAAACTGCATCTGGGTTATTGGGCATTAAATTATGTTTTATTTAAACATAAATATACCATACAAAAATATGGTATATTTATGTTTTTGTGACATATGAGGACACAAATGTGTATAATGCCATGGGTATGACACAGGTATTACAGGAGAGGGTGAAATATGAGGACATTACCCATGGCCCCACTTTTCAAAAGGCTTATAAATCACACAGGAGGAGTTTTTATGAGAAAGAAAAAATGCAGAATGTTTCCTGTGATGGGTAGGTTTAGGGGCAGTGTGTGTGTGTGTGCGTGCGTGCATGCGTGCGTGTGTGTGTCCATTACTGTCGATAGCTGAACATTTTGTCTAAGACTTGCATCTACATCATTCCACTAACTGTCATTGCGTTGTGAGAGTGACAGTAAGGCCCGCCTTCTGTGATCTGATTGGCCATTTCAGTCATTTTGACATTAGCGAGCGCTGTTAGGGAACTGAGGTAGAGCAGCTTAAAAAATTAATCAGCATAAAAATTGTAGCCTGACAAGCCAGACCCACATCAAGATGTTTGGTCTGGAAACTCACCATTGACAGCTCAATCCGAGGGGCGGATAAACGGCTGTCTTTCAAACTCCCTCTGCACGTGATAGGATAGCGCTACAACCAACCAGAACAACGAAGGTGAAGCAGAGCTCGTTGATAGATTAAACATTCGCCGTATCCGGTCGGCTAAACTCCGAACACATCTTCCCTTTTTAAGAATGACTTCAGTGCCGTTCTTTGTTCTTTTCTCAGAGAAAAGCTTAACTCAAGTCTTCCAGAGTCGCGGTCAAAGCTGATTCAAAAGACCGCCGTTCGGCAGTTTCTGTGTTTACTAGAAGCATGCAAACGCAACTCGGCCGTCGTCATTATGGCCCCGCCCGCCGACTCTATACACGATGTGATTGGGCCGTCCAGATTCTGAGGAATACAGCTCAGAAGGGTATTGAGAGTTCCTAGACGACACTCGCAGGCAAATTAAATTTGCTGCCGCTAGGGTGCGTCTAGATTTCTAGGCTATAAAAATTTTATTATTTTTTGCCATCCTAAATACAATCAGCTTTACTCATTATACGATAAGAAAAATAAAATTAGAAATTATGAATTGTTTTTTTTTTTTAATTCATAGTTTAAACGAACTCATTGGCTCTCCGTGATAATCCGCCTATGCGTTTAACATCATTATAATCTTATCCCTAAAACCATGTCTAGACCTTCAAACTGGCCCTTAAATGGCTCTCAGAAAGTGAGGACTGGACAAAAAGTCCCCACTCGATGGTCTAAAACTCAAACCGGTCCTCACACTATCTTTGTGGGGTCTCTCCATAGATGTAATGTTTTTTATACCGTACAAACTCTATTTTTCTATCCCCCTACACTGCCCCTGCCCCTAAACCTACCCATCGCACACACACACACACACACACACACACACACACACACACACACACACACACACGCACCCACACACACACACTGCCCCTCACAGGGAACATTCTGCATTTTTACTTTCTCAAGAAAACTCCTTCTGTGTGATTTATAAGATGTTTTCCTCAAGGGGACCTAAAAATGTCCCCACAAGGACAAGGATTTCAGATATTGCCATCTTTGTGGGGACATTTTGTCCCCATAACGTAGGGATTACCAGCCCACACACACACACACACACACACACACACACACACACACACACACACACACACACACACACACACACAGTTCACTCAGCTCTGTATTGGCTAAACTACAAATCGAGTTTTTTTCCCCTAAATTAAATAATTTTGCCACAACATACAGAATCAAATCGGCTCTTGTGGGAGTGAGTCTTTTCTTTGTCGCTCTGCTTTTTTGCATGTTCCTTTATCACGTTTTAGTGTGCAAGCTATTAAAGAAATGCTGATGTCACGGCAAACAAGCAGCTGACAGATTTCCCAGCATAACGCTGAAGCTAAACATCTGCTTATCGCTCTGTAAAAGTAGGGAAGGCAAAGTTGCTAAACTGTGGTCGTCTGTGGGCTATTCTCTGTGGGTTTGCTTCAGAGTGATATTAATTATGATGACCTGCTTTTCCCTGTCCTGCTATTTCTTTCACAAGCACTGAAACACATCAGCCCGGCCGAATTTAAAGCATCTCCCAATGAGAATAATTACCTGCACTTAACATTCCCACCTTCTTCTCCAAAAGAAGAAAGTCACAGTGCGGCTCAGTGCCGGAGGCTAGTGTTCAGTATTCAGCCTGACACTTAGCCTTTCCACTATCAGTGTGTGCCAAAGCTATAATGTTTTAAACAAAGGCATGGAGAAGAAATAAAGATATGTTCATGATTAGGGGAACTGAGCAAATTGATAAAGCACAGCAGCCGCCAAATTCACATGTGTACCGGCAGTCAGTGGTAAACAGAAATGGTGAAAGACGATTGGCTGGTTAAAGCTCATTTAGCGGGTTAGTCGTAAACTCTCCATTCGCAGCTTTAGCGAGGGTTTGAGACTCGCAAAACGGACTGTTTTTCATGTTATAATCTGCATTTTGCACAATGAAACATCCGTTTTTGTTGAGCGGGCCATGTGTAACCTGAATAATTGTTGGACAGACATGAAAAATGTGCTTTTATGCTTTTATCAGTTGAGCTGAACCACTGTGCGCTAGTGTGAAGAAGCTTCCTGTCTGACAGGAACTGATGTTTAAAAAAAACCACAATGAAGAAAAGAATCTAAGACAAAAACTGTCTGGTATTTTCTGAGACGTGGAAACTTTTATTTTATATTCATGCCAGTTGTTTAGGTGTCTGGTTTTCTTGATTTCATTTCTTATCAGTTGTTCCTGCTGTCTTCATTTTTGGATTATTCTTCCCAGATGATTGTTGTATTGCTCTTACTTGATGTTTCATTAAAGGTACCAACGCGGGTGATACTTATTTTACAGTGTTCTTGTTACACGCTAGTAATTGCTATAAATTGTGCATAAATATATGCTACTAACCCTAAAAAGCAGCCTAATCCAATAGTAAGTACATATAGTTCGTTCTTATTTCTTAACACTGTTAACACCTTAAAATAAAATGTAACAACACAACTTTGTCTCAATTGTTTCTCCTAAAAATCCTAAGCAGGATATTAAATAGCCCACTGAGAGACCAGGAAAGCTAGTTTAAGATGTGTTAATATGGTCGTGAGTAATTGAGACAGGTAATTTATTTAATATAGTTACCATATTAATATAGTCTCCATTTTCTTTTCTTTAAATATCATTGCTGTTTAAAAGTTTAACCATTGCTGGTTAAAATGAAGAAAAAAAGAATAGGATAAATATTAAGAAAATTATAGAATTTTTCTCACATTTAAAATAATAAATACTGAATTTGTATTTTTTTTTTTTTACTGATATCTCTAGTGAAAATAAATATATTTAAAATACATTTAGTTCATACTAAGTATACTACAGATCCATATTTACTGACATATTGCTTGAGAACACTTATAATTTATTTGGAGCGCTTCTTTACAATGCACATTTGTTAATATTAAGTCTAAAATGTGTTTCTCGGTATCACTACTAGAGAGGATAGTGTGATCACTCAACCCATTCTCACTCCCAAGGCGTCAAAACCGAAGCATGGTCAAGTGCCTTCCACGTCACAATTAAGACGCCAAAGGTACCCCAAGGCATCTACTTGCTATTGGCTAAAGGCAAAGCTAAGTTTTATAACTTAGGCTGTTTAAAATAATCCTGTACTGAGCGCCGCTTTTGTACGTTTGACTGAATTTTTCACTTTTGTTTTATTTCTGTTTAATTTGATTTAATAACATGCAGTATTGAGAAACCTGAAACGGACTTCAGTGAAAGACGGCGGCTGGTCAGAACAAGGACATTGTTTTAAGGAAAAGTGAAAGAAAACGATCGCTTTCCTCAGCGGACATTCAAACTGATTTTTTTAATATATAATAGATATAATATTACTGTCATTACTCACAACTGTTAACTTGAGATGTGAATCCATGGCAGAAGGAAATATTTCTGCACAAAAGAGTGTTTTAAAGACACTCCGCTGTCGTTTCTTATTTATTTACTCACTTGTGCCGTCAAACTGATGTGTAAATGCACAACGTGATCTCATGAAAATACGTGAGTATTTTTACGTAAAGTGTGATTCTACTACACGTACATTTACTAACGTTTTCACACACAATAAAACGTACAATACTGACTTATTAACAGCACTAAAATGTACAATATTGACGTATTGACAGCACTAAAATGTAAATTATCGACGTTAACGTGTAAGCAGCCAGCCACCGGCTCCCATAAATCGTGGCATTAATATTGTTTATTTTATATCCAATAGTCACATCAATACATGTTTTCAGTCACATTTATTAAATGCATTTTACTAAGTTAATAAACCTAATATAAAATAACAGAAATATAAAATAACATTTTGCTCTCGTGACATCACTACAACTCATTTCGGGTGATGTTAAAAGAAGACTGAATTTTAAAACCGTCAGATGAATAACATTCTTGCCAACCATTTTGTAGTATTTAGCTTGTTGTTTGCTGTCAGACATAAAAAGGCATTTTCTCCTATTCAGCAACTGGCGATCACAAGATACACCAAAACACAACATCAATTCACAAAACGCAACACTTTATTCGTTTGCTGTAATCCAAATCGTTAGAATCCATATGTTTGCGAGAAACAAATCTAAAATTGAGCCCGGTGATCTTCATCTCCATTAGTCTTCATCTCCTCTCAGTAGCGCGACGGTAAACATCAAATCTCGCGCTCGTAAATTCAAATTTAAAAAACGCGCCCTCATGAAGCGTTACGACATGATTTACGGCAGTGGCATCGACCGCTCATTGGCTCTCGCCTGCTTCGTCACAGATTTTGACATGTCGTGTTTCAGTCGATTTTTATTTGAAATGGGAAACGCGCAACTTCACGGAGAGAAGCCGGATTAATATTTTCATTGATAGCTAACATTCTGCTCTGTACCTCATACAAAACTATTAACGTTATATACCACCCGAGAGGACTGCGACTGCAACACATCTTCATTTGAACTACTTTTGGTACCGCTTTTGACATTTTTGCAATAAATAACTTATTGTGATTACACTGGTCTGTCTGTTATGCTTTGATTTATAACAGTACGTTGTTTTAATAAATGCTAATGGGTAGGTTTAGGGGTAAGTGTAGGATTAGCCGTTCAAAATATTTTTTTTAATGCTATATTGTTACCAAAATCGTCATTTTCCAACGTTTTACCTTTTATTTTCTTTATATTCTGTATTAAATTGGTAGGTTTAGGTTTTGGGTAGTGTTAAGGGATCGTACATTAATCAATAAAATGGTCAAAGGGAAATTATATAGATATCTTTATGATATAACAAAACAAAAAAAATGTTTTTACCAGAATAAAGTTTTGTGTTCTTAAAAAAAAAGATTTCATGATGGATTCGTAAATATTTCACGTTTTTTAGCTGTAAAAATGTAATAATACTACGTTTAAATGTTGCAAATACGTCTATATTTTACATTTTAGCACTTCTCCAAACGTACTAAGACATACGTTTAGTCTCTTTGAAAGTAACGTATTAATACCTACGTGTTAACGATGAGACCAGGCTGAAATGCAATATCACACTCGTAGCTGTGCGATATGGCTGTATATTTCTGGATAACTAAAGTGCATTTAGTACAAGTTGTTCCAATTCAGCAGACTTTAAGTGTACTTGTTTAGTATATCAAAAGTACAATTGCAGTGAATGTATTTGTACCAACAAGTCCTCCAACCCATACGACCATATAAGTCGTGTATCCATACCTTTAAATACGACCAATACAAGCGTTTCCTATAATAGTGCCCCTACCGGCAGCTGGAGATATGTCACTTTAAGAAACTCTCGCCTCAATTCATTGTGGCTTTTCTATCTAGTTGTTTTTTTGTTAAACTCTTGCAGCTATTCGAAGTGGTTTGTTTATTCCTATAAAAATATGGATTTTAGATGACTTCGAGACACGTACAGGTAGGGGTTCCATACATCCCGTAAAGTAACTTAGTCGATCGTCATATTTATGAATGAAATCATGTGTCGTGTTTAAATATGGGACATTTTGTCCGATTTTTCAAGCACGGTGACGTTCAAATCATTAATACGGACGCCAGCATAGTAAGTTTTCATTGTAATATTCATTTGAAATTCCCCAGTGATGGGAAAGGGATCATGTTAAAAGTGCACACGATGTTACCATGTTTTTACCATAGTATATCGAGCATGCGTAACTGTTTTACTGTGGTATTTGTAGTTAAAGCACAGTAACTACAACACTTGCTAAGCTTTTACCACAGTAACCATAGTGTTACTGTGGTATTTGTTGTTAAAGCTCAATAAACACTTTTCATGGTTTTACCTCAGTAACCGTTTTGCTGTGGTATTTGTAGTTAAAGCACGGTAACCAGAACACTTGCAATGCTTTTACCACAGTAGCCATGGTTTTACTGTGGTATTTGTAGGTAAAGCACGGTAACCACAACACTTGCAATGTTTTTACCACAGTAACCATAGTTTTACTGTGGTATCTGTTGTTAAAGCATGATAACCACAACACTTACAATGCTTTTACCACAGTAACCATAGTTTTACTGTGGTATCTGTTGTTAAAGCATGGTAACCACAACACTTACAATGCTTTTACCACAGTAACCATAGTTTTACTGTGGTATCTGTTGTTAAAGCATGGTAACCACAACACTTACAATGATTTTACCACAGTAACCATAGTTTTACTGTGGTATCTGTTGTTAAACCATGATAACAACAACACTCACAATGTTTTTACCACAATAACATAGTTTTACTGTGGTATTTGTTGTTAAAGTAGGTAACCACAACACTTACAATGCTTTTACCTCAGTAACCATAGTTTTACTGTGGTATTTGTTGTTAAAGCATGGTAACCACAACACTTATAATGCTTTTACCACAGTAACCATAGTTTTACTGTGGTATCTGTTGTTAAACCATGATAACCACAACACTCACAATGTTTTTACCACAGTAACATAGTTTTACTGTGGTATCTGTTGTTAAACCATGATAACCACAACACTCACAATGTTTTTACCACAGTAACATAGTTTTACTGTGGTATCTGTTGTTAAAGCATGGTAACCACAACACTTACAATGCTTTTACCACAGTAACCATAGTTTTACTGTGGTATCTGTTGTTAAAGCACGATAACCACAACACTTGCTAATCTATTAAAGTTACCACAGTAGTAGTACCCATATTTGTACTGTGGTATTTGTTGTTAAAGCTCAATAAAAAACTATTTCATGGTTTTACCTCAGTAACCATAGTTTTGCTGTGGTATTTTGTTGTTAAAGCACGGTAAACACAATACTTTCCATGGTTTCACCACTGTAAGCATAATTTTACTTTTGTATTTGTAGTTAAAGCACAGTAACCATGACACGTACCATGGTTTTACCTCAGTAACTGTACTTTTACTGTGTTCTATTAGTAGTTAAAGCACTGCATACCATGGTTCTACCACAATAACCCCAACACTTGCCATGCCTTTAATGTTTTTTTTTTTTTTTTGTAATTCAATATTTATGTTATTGTAATTTAATATTTTTCTGTCTTGCAGTGTCTTCAGATCACCTGCTCCTCCATCTCCAACAACAACCTTAAATCCAACAGTTATTTTAAGAAGCCATCTCTTGCAAAAGCTAACTTACAATCTGTCTGTCTATCTTTCTGTCTGTCTGTCTTTCTCTGTCTCTCAGCTTTTTTCTGAACTGTATTTTGTAATTCATCTACACATATCTTGGCATATTTTTAAAACTCAAAATCTAATTTTGACTAGTTATGTCAGAAAGCTGCTAGTATTAACAGGGAACATGAACTTCAAAGCTCCCAATGCTGATCTTGAAGAAGCTGCAATGGAGGCTGAACAAGTCCTTTAAAGGTTCAGCCCTTCACAGGTGAAGGTGAACACATTTAGCTTTAACAGATTTGTTTTTAAGGAATGTATCTTTATTATGTTATGTGTTATTAACTTTCCTTAAAGTCCTTCCTCTTATATATATTGGTCACAGATCATTTTTAACACTGCCTCAACATGTATATATTTCTCTTTGTTTCAGCTGAAAAGGAAGTGATGTCAAGGGCTTGTTTAACCTGTCTTGTTCGTGGAGTGGGATGAATTTGGCGGTTTATGGAGAAGACTGAAGAAAAGAAAAAAAGCTGCAACGGTAAATATTTCCAGTGGTATGTCTGTTTTTGTCGTAACCCTTGATTGAACATCACTGCATTCACATTTCGCACAGCATTGGAGGTTTCTAAAACTTTACATATCACACTGCTCCATCAGTAAGATGGGGATGTCATGTCGACGTAGTAGTAGTTCACACAGATTGTTTATATATGTAAACACGCACTACACCTTACGTCTTTTGCAATGTCTCGTGCATGACATAACATTATAAAAAGTCGGGGCTCAAGTTAAAATCAGTTCTACTTCTCATCTCGAGACCTTGCGGGTTATTTTCCCATTCCACTGCCCGCGACTCGCGTTTTTCAAAGCAAACACGCTTTCTGTGTAAAAAGGCCATGATTCATTGTCTCGCTATCACCAGAACAATCTCAATTTAAGATTGAACATTGGTCTGGGGAGTCTGCTCAGTATTTTCTACTGCACAAGAGGCATGATCAATGGGCCTAATTCAAATGACTTTGTTTGCAATTGATAGTCCATCAAACAATCAGACCACAAGAGGCGTGAGCAATAAGCATCGACCTATCGCTTCTCTATCCGTCATCGTGTTAAATCCACCAATAGCCTACCTGGTGGATAAGCCAGTCTGTGATTGGTTTCCGCAAAAGTGTGTAACAGCGCAGTAGAAATGAATGTGCAGGTTTCCAGACTGAACTGCAGGGTGAAATCAAATCGCTGGCAGATCGGGCTGGGTTTATCCAGTCTACATACTTCATACAATTTACCAAGTCAGCAAATTCATAAGATATTGGACAAGCAAACTTGTACAAAATTCTATGGCTTTATTCCTGCTGCTGTCATTGGCTATTGTCTCAAGTCTCGTGCCGATTGTGCCCCTTGTAAGTAGTCAGACAGTTTATATCAGACATTTTATATTAAGTCCATTTTATTCTATATTAACCTTTACAAATGGGAAATGTTTCTTCCGTTCCAACAGTACATGATATCTACACACACCTCATAGTCTGCCTTTTTTCTCAAAGTTTTTTTTTATTGAACACATCTGTTTAAGAAGCAAGAGTCTAGAAATAATAGTTTAACATGTCACATGACACATCAGATCATTTAAGTTTGTTCACACAAAGACCAATAACTATAATGATAACTATTTTAACATCAACACCAACGGACAATACATTTCTGTTTATTATAAGCACGTGCTGTGGTTATGTTGTCTGCCATTTTAAGTGATCTAATTAGCTGTCAAAGTTTTTATTTTTCATCAGCTGGAAAAATATTTTTAAATGATTCCAACGATATTGTTCCTCTGTGTCATTAAATGCTATATAGCTGCTGTGTGGACTTGTTCCTTGGTGTAAAAAGGCCTTTAAACTGCTTACAGCAATCCAAACCAGTCCTGTTGGGGATGAAGAATGAACATGGCCATCTTGTGCCCGAAGAGAAAAGACAGAATGACGAAAAGGTCCACATTTCCATTGGTATGTCTGTATTCAAGCAATGCAATTATATGTAGTACAGCATTTGATGTTGATCTCTCAAAAGACTGTTCAAGTCAGCAGTTATCATTTTTCACTTATAAATCTTTTTTATAGAATGAGCAAATCAGCTGTGCCATTATCTTTGTAATTTGGGCAGGAAATTACTTAATATTGTGAGACACCTGTTATTCACAGTCACAAGTTATTCACCAAAACTCTCTTTCTAGAGTTATTATTGACTTATTATTTTCTCTGATTGTTTGAAGGAGGATAAAGAAGCCAGTTGATAAAGAAATATGCATTTTGTACATATGTACTAAAGAGTTTTCAATAGATTACTGATTTGTTATGACTGCTTGTATTATGTTCTCATTTTCTACTTGTACAGAAATAGTACATCAAGAAGTAGAGGAGCTGCTACCTGGCATTGAACACACACAATGGTCAGGTCAGTCTTTACACAGTTGGTCAGTTTGTATGGCCCAGACTAAAGAGAAGCGGCTTTGAGGCCAGATATGGTGTAGTCTTTGTTGACGGGGGGAATCTGTAGGCACCAAGTCATCAGTTAAATCATCAGTTAGAGACAGATGTGAAAGAATTATTTTGGCCCATACCTCCAACAACCTCCTCTATATATATATATATATATATATGTGTGTGTGTATATATTGTATATATATATGTGTGTGTGTGTATATATTGTGTATATATATATATATATATATATATATATGTATATATATATATGTATATATATATGTATATATATATATATATATATATATATATATATGTATATATATATATATATATATATATATATATATATATATATGTATATATATATATATGTGTGTGTGTGTGTATATATTGTGTATATATATATATATATATAAAATGTGTATAAATAATACAATATATTGTTTATTTATTTACCACCTCCTAAATACATGTTTTCTTATGTTAGGCCTTCATCCCCTGGTTGAGAAAAAGCTACACTGCATCAGTAGAGCTGAGGAACTATTTGAGCTCTGTGTTCATATCTCCAGTGATCAGTGACCACACATGGCCCATCTACACTGATGCTGTGCTAAAGAAGGCTCATCAGTGTCTTTTCTTCCTCAGATAGCTGAGGAAGTTCAGTGTGAGCCCCAAAACCCTAAAATCAGTTACACATGCACTGTGGAAAGCATCCTGGCAGGAACTGCACCACCCTCAACTGCAAAGCTCTGCAGAGATTGGTACGAACTGCACAGAACATTGTTGGAGGTGAGCTTCCCTCCTTCCAGGACAGCTACACCAGGTGGTTTGTGAGGAAAGCACAGAGGATCATCAGACTCCAGCCACCCGAGCCATGGCCTGCTCTCACCATCACCATCAGGCAGACGTTCTTGCAGAACCTGCACCAGCAGACTGCGAGTTCTCTTCACAGGCAATCGGACTACTGAACTCGTACCAGTAACACCACACACAGCACACCTCATATGCACTGCTCTCCATCAGTTACACTGACTGGACTCTGACTCAGTATTATACTGCACCCTAACAATATATTTGCACTAATTCATGCTGCATTGCAATGGTCAAGTCACCTTTATTTATATATCGCTTTTTGCAATGCTGATTGTTTCAAAGCAGCTTCACAGTGTTAACACAAAAAAATTATGCTACAGAATTTGATTTGGTTATACAGCCGCTCTGAAGAAAACTAATTATCATATTAGTGACAATGCAGGCAGATCAGTAATTTAGTTGAAAATGTATTTGAATATTTAGTTGAAAAAGGCGACAGTGGTATATTTATACTGTAATTATTGTGTTTATTATTGTTTTCATTTAGTGCTCTCTGTATAGTATAATATTGTACCGTATATTGTTCTCTCTCTACCTGTATCGAGTCCCTTATGTGTATATTGTTAATACTGTATATGTGTTCTATACTTGTCATCCATACTGTCATGCTGCGGAGTTTGCACAAAATAATTTCATCAACTGTACACTTGTGTTCATGGTATTGTGACAATAAAGGGATTTTATTTGAATTGGTCACGTCTTTTGTTCAACATTTGTTCTGTACAATGATGGATAACAATTGCAAATTGTTTAGAGATATGGACAGCCAAGCAAGAGGAATAAAACCAGTATAGCTCTGATAATGAAAAGGAAACTGGATGTGATTTCACAATGCATGAATTTGTGTGGCAGCTTCATTTGTGAACTAATAAACATCATATGGTTTTAACATAACCCATTTTTATTTCTCTTACATGACATGCCTTTATATGTAACATTAGCTGTATTGTCCAGTAAAGTTTTGGATAAGGTATGGTTGATATTCTGTATTAAGGATGGTGTTTATTAAATACACAATTTAAAATAAATTATACATAAAATGACCATGATTGTTTTAATTGAGACATGAACATTTAGTCATATTAATGACATTTAGGACAATAATTTGTTAGAATGTAACCACTGCATATAGATGCTGCCTAGATGCCGAATCGAATACAGTAAATATGACAAATTACAGTGAAGGGAAGGTTGAAAGATGCATTAGAAGAGATTGTATCAGCTATATTGTTACAGACACTTCAGACGCACTGAGGGTGACGTACCAGAGAAAGATCAACCCTGTGCTATGCAAGCAAGATGAACATGCACATAGTACAATGAAGTGTCACAATGTGTATTGGTTGTTTAAATAGATGTCTTTGTTTATTGTTAACACTGTATTCTTGTTCTAACTAAATAAATTGAGAAGCATGTTCTATATGAGCATTTGATAACTTTAGGGGTATATTCTCGTTCTGTTGTTAACTATGACTGAATGAAAGATTAAAAGTTGTTTAAAAGACAATATAAATGTGACACTACACACTTGTCCATGATAAGTATACATCTGTGTGTGTTTTACTGCCCTGCCATCCCCAGGGGCCAATCATAGTCCCCTAGAAGAGCATCAAAGTTTGATGATAGATTCAAAAAGAAAATTTGTATGACAACTAATTAATGTTGGTCACCGTTTTCAAATCTATCTATATCTATCTATCTATCTATCTATCTATCTATCTATCTATCTATCTATCTATCTATCTATCTATCTATCTATCTATCTATCTATCTATCTATCTATCTATCTATCTATCTATCCATCCATCCATCCATCCATCCATCCATCCATCCATCCATCCATCCATCCATCCATCCATCCATCCATCCATCCATCCATCTATCTATCTATCTATCTATCTATCTATCTATCTATCTATCTATCTATCTATCAAAAGGTGATATAAAGTTTTTTTTTTTATTTAAATGCTCAAGTAAAATACTAAATTCAGCCTGCCTCTCAAATATCTCATAGAGGTTTACACAATGAACATGATTAGATATCCCTTTGCTCATTAAAGATAGTAATGTTTCAAATTCCTTTCTTACACGTTTTAAACTGCATTACCCATAAGCCTCTGTCACTATATCGATGGAACGCCATCGTCTTAGTTTGTAGTTCAGTGAAGTTACCCTTAGGGTTAGGGTTAGGATCTTGGTAAAGAGGTAATTTCTCACAACATAGCAACACCGCATTGTTAACTGAATGCATTAATGACGTAATAATAACAACAAAACGTACTTTGCAACATTAACCTTTTTTTAATACGGGTTAAAAGATTGTCCAACCACAACCAGTCCTGTCGGTGCCGGAAAAACTCAAAGCCAATGACAACTCAGTTGAGGAGATGCGTCACACTTCCTTGCCCATATATGGTATTTTATGACACGTTCTTTCAGGGACTTGTGATGAATAAACAGATTATCAGTTAAACATGTATTTGTCCCCATTAAATATAATACAACTTAAATGAGAGATTGCATTTGGGGGGTTGACCTGATGCAGCAATAGATTTGTTGATTATAGTGATTTTTTTCACCCCAAGCAAGGGCCTAATGGTTTCCATTGTATACATTACCCAACTATTAATTAATGCACAACTTTTAAGTTCAAACATTCTGCAATTGTATACTGTATGACAAATAAACATTAAAAAAATGTCCTTTGTTTTACAAAAAACTACTACTCTAAAGATAAGACCAAAGATAAGTGCAGCTAATATTTAAATAAAGTGCTTATGTATTATTTACAGTGTATTTATAGTGTATTTACAGTATAAATTTAATCACTGTTTCCTGAAAACATTTTGCCATTCTTAGCTCTACTAGTTTAAGAATTAAAAAAAAGTTAAAAGTAAAAAACAAAACAATGAATGCACACATTTTGTAGTCATTTCACAATGTTTATTGATATGTCAAACTGTTTAAAGACAAACATAAGTGCCCAGCACAGCATCCTCTGTCACCCAGGTACTTCTCCAGATTGTGCCACTATAAAGTAAAGAAAAACACAAAAAGTTGCTTATAATTTGGGACTGTTCACTGTAGAGGAGAAATTAATAGAAGTAGAGATGCTATAAGCAGAAGTTGGCAGAAAGTGTTTGTGTGTGTGTGTGTGTGTGTGTGTGTGTGTGTGAGAGTGAGTGAGTGAGTGAGTGAGTGAGTGAGTGAGTGAGCAAGCGAGCGAGCGTGTGAGTGAGTGAGTGAGTGAGTGTGTGAGTGAGTGAGTGTATGAGTGAGTGTGTGAGAGAGTGTGAGCGAGTGAGAGTGAGGGTGCGTTCACACTTGTCATGTTTGGTTCGATTAAAACGAACCCTGGTGCGGTTGCTCGGTTAGTGCGGTTCATTTGAACATATGTGAACGCTGCCACCCGAACTCTGGTGCGCACCAAACAAGCGGACCGAGACCGCTAAAAAGATGGGTCTCGGTCCACTTCCAAACGAACTCTGGTGCGGTTCGATTGATATATGAACGCAACACGGACCAAAGACATGTAAACGGACCAAAAACCGGACGTATAATGTAACAAGATGCCACGCATAATGCAGCTGATTTGACGACGCGGAAAGATCGGTGTATCCAAAATGAATAACTTTAACGTTAGAGGGCAAACGTAGAGCAACGAGGAAGAGCCTCATCAATATTTGGTCTGACGAGCATGTTTCGAAAATGCTAGAAAAAACACACAAAAAGCATACCTGGCTCTTCTCATCAAAGTTCTTGTATTGCCCATTATTAGCAGGTACAGACGACAGTACGGCCGTCTCTTTTGCACAACGGAGGAAATACTGCTGCTGTTTTGAATGTTTTGAACATTTTATGAGCTCTTCATGAGTTCTCAGCGGGTAAAAATAATGCCACATGTACACGCATAAAATGACCGCGTTTAATCCAGCACACAGCGTTGTTTTGAACATTTCATGAGCTCTTCATGAGTTCTCTGGTAAAAAATAATGCCATATGTACACGCATAAAATGCCCGCGCGTGTAATCCGCACACAGCATTGTTTTGCATGTTCGGTAAACGAGCTCCTACGTCATAAACCGACCAATCAGGTTGTGAGCGTCTCCCTGTGCCTTTGGTTCGGTAACTTTAGGTTCGCTGTTAAAAATGCCCGTGTGAACGCTAAGCGGACCAGGACTCTGATTACTGTTAGCCATTGGGTTTGATAATGCCGAGAGCTGATAGAGAATGAACAATCCATGAGAAAACCTGCAAGACAGGATAAAAGATAATTTTATTAAAATAAATGAGAAACAATAAAAACATTGACAATAAATCAGAATCCTGACTTTATAAAGCTTTGTCACTTAAAATTGCAGACAACATTGTCTAATATCCCTATTGCGGTTGTATGAAGTATGTAGACTGGATAAACCCAGCCCGACCTGCCAGCGATTTGGTTTCACCCTGCAGCTCAGTCTGAAAACCTGCACATTCATTTCTACTGCGCTGTTACACACTTTTGCGGAAACCAATCACAGACTGGCTTATCCACCAGGTAGGCTATTGGTGGATTTAACACGATGACGGATAGAGAAGCGATAGGTCGATGCTTATTGCTCACGCCTCTTGTGGTCTGATTGTTTGATGGACTATCAATTGCAAACAAAGTCATTTGAATTAGGCCCATTGATCATGCCTCTTGTGCAGTAGAAAATACTGAGCAGACTCCCCAGACCAATGTTCAATCTTAAATTGAGATTGTTCTGGTGATAGCGAGACAATGAATCATGGCCTTTTTACACAGAAAGCGTGTTTGCTTTGAAAAACGCGAGTCGCGGGCAGTGGAATGGGAGAATAACCCGCAAGGTCTTGAGATGAGAAGTTGAACTGATTTTAGCTTGAGCCCCGACTTTTTATAATGTTATGTCATGCACGAGACATTGCAAAAGACGTAAGGTGTAGTGCGTGTTTACATATATAAACAATCTGGTTGAACTACTACTACGTCGACATGACATGTTTTACAGGGTTCCTCAAACTCTGTCCTGGAGGGCCACTGTCCTGCAGAGTTTAGCTCCAGCCCTGATCAAACACACCTGAGCAAGCTAATCAAGGTATAGAGGGAATGCATCGACGTCACTTTCCCGCCGTAACACGCCCCCTCAGCCGGGGTTGAGTGGCAGAAGAGCTGCTGCGTGACTGGAGTTAATAGAGGAAAACATGAGTAGAGCAAACGATCCTTACAACTTACAAAGATTCAGTGATCCATGGATAATGATAAGCAGCCAGGAATCGTGTTTTCCTGACATTTTTAGGAGCCTCATTTCGACAAGAATGTTTATAACTGCCATTCATCACATTTTTCAAGTGAATCCCGCATGTATATGTGGATGGGTCAGTGTTTTGAAGCATGTAGTGGTGGTAATATACTTTATATTCACTAAAAGCTGTCACTCATTCAATAAACGCAATCTCACAAAGTTCCGCAGTGACGTTTCAGTGACAATGAAGCTCTTATTTTCACAATGTCTGCACTTACAGAGGATTTCTGCGCGTGTTTAGCTGAACTCAGCGCCTGGACAATCGCTCGAGCGGTGAGTGATTACAAATTGAACACCTGTGATTGGCCAATTCTGTTGTAGAAGTCACCGAGGCGAAAACACGTTGGAAATGTAATCATTTGACGAGTGCAAATTCAGATACACACTGGATCTTTTGCTAGCTCCTTTTCACTGATAATATGCAATTATTACGAATTATTACAGAGGATTATATATCCTAGACAAACAGTTATGTGCAGCGTTTCACTCTAAAAGCAGAAGCTGCAGCAGTTGGCAGTGGTTTGAGTGAGAAAATGACACGCTATTATCAAGTCCGTCTCAAGCTCAGAACAGCGATTTCTGTGCGGTCCGTGGACAAGCCTTCCCCCTACCCCCCTTCTGGCGCCGGGCATGGTTTTGTGAGTTTTCGCTGCATTCGCGCTGTAAACCAATGCTGCCTCTCAGTCTTTCTGCCACTCAGCGGGGCGTAATCACAGTCGCTCCAGCTGACGATGACGCCACGTGCATTCCCTCTATTCAGGATCACTAGAAAATCACAGGAAGGTGTGTTTGATTAGGTTTGGAGCTAAACTCTGCAGGACAGTGGCCCTCCAGGACCGAGTTTGACTAACCCTGCTTTATTAGGTTCTTACTGATGGAGCAGTGTGATAT
Source organism: Pseudorasbora parva (assembly GCF_024679245.1). NCBI lineage: Eukaryota > Metazoa > Chordata > Actinopteri > Cypriniformes > Gobionidae > Pseudorasbora > Pseudorasbora parva. Next base: position 48,558,997 of record NC_090178.1, read on the forward strand.
GTTATGTTTAAGAAACCTCCAATGCTGCTCAAAATGTAAATGCAGTGATGTTCAATCAAGGGTTACGACAAACACAGACATACCACTGGAAATATTTACCGTTGCAGCTTTTTTTCTTTTCTTCAGTCTTCTCCATAAACCGCCAAATTCATCCCACTCCACGAACAAGACAGGTTAAACAAGCCCTTGACATCACTTCCTTTTCAGCTGAAACAAAGAGAAATATATACATGTTGAGGCAGTGTTAAAAATGATCTGTGACCAATATATATAAGAGGAAGGACTTTAAGGAAAGTTAATAACACATAACATAATAAAGATACATTCCTTAAAAACAAATCTGTTAAAGCTAAATGTGTTCACCATTACCTGTGAAGGGCTGAACCTTTAAAGGACTTGTTCAGCCTCCATTGCAGCTTCTTCAAGATCAGCATAGGGAGCTTTAGAGTTCAAGTTCCCTGTAGCAGCTTTCTGACATAACTGGTCAAAATTAGATTTTGAGTTTTAAAAATATGCCAAGATATGTGTAGATGAATTACAAAATACAGAGACAGACAGACAGACAGACAGACAGACAGACAGACAGACAGACAGACAGACAGACAGACAGACCGACAGACGTATAGATAGATAGATAGATAGATAGATAGATAGATAGATAGATAGATAGATAGATAGATAGATAGATAGATAGATAGATAGATAGATAGATAGATAGATAGATAGATAGATAGATAGATAGATAGATAGATAGATAGATAGATAGAAAGTGAGCTTTTGCAAGAGATGGCTTCTTAAAATAACTGTTGGATTTAAGGTTGCTGTGGGAGATGGAGATGGAGGAGCAGGTGATCTGAAGAAACTGCAAGACAGAAAAATATTAAATTAAAATAACATAAATATTGAATAACAAAAAAGCATTAAAGGCATGGCAAGTGTTGTAGTCATTGTTGTGAAACTATGGTAAGGTTTTGTGTTACTATGCTTTTTTACTACAGCTACCACAGAAAAAAACTATGGTTACTGCTTTAAAAGCATAGTAAGTGTTGTGGTTACAGTGCTTTAATGACAAATACCACAGTAAAACTATGGTTATTGTGGTAAAAACGATGGTATAGGTTTTGGTTACTGTTTTATCTACAAACACCGCAGTAAAACTATGATTACTGAGGTAAAACCATGGTAAGTGCCATGGTTACTGTGCTTTAGCTACACGTACCACAGTAAAACTACAGTTACTGTAGTGAAACCATGGTAAGTGTAGTCATAGTGCTTAAATACAAATAGTACACAATAAAAACAGTTACTGTGTTAAAATCATGGTATGGTACCATGCTTTAACTACTAATACTACAGTAACTATGGATACTGAGGTAAAACAATAGTAAGTGTTGTGTTATGCTTTTCAAATAGTACACAGTGAAACCACAGTTGCTGTGGTAAAAACATGGTAAGCTTTGTGGTCACCTGGCTTTTACTAACAGGATTGAGCAACAGTTAACGTTACTATGGTAAAATCGCGTTCGTTCGGAGGCATTTGCAACTGATTTGTAAACATCATACTGCACTTACACATGAATTGCAGACAATCAGAATGATAATTTAAAAAGAACAAAATAAAACCCACCTGGATTACAAAGTTCAGGATGATTCCTTCCTCTCATCTCATTTTTTATTGACAACGACGGTCAAAGTTCATTTGATGACGACACACCCGACAACGAGACTGTCATTATTAATCAGACAGCTAGAGGGCGCGTCACTTTAAAACGTGACTATAGATCGTAATACGCTGCATGCACAAACGACCTATGTGGTCGTATTTCGTAGGAGGACAGGCTGATTTGTACTATACTTAACATAAAATATATGCTATATTTATGTTTCACTAGGGCATTCGATATAACTGAATTTCCATCTTACAGTTTTATCTTATTTTTAAGACCATCTTACACTAGCTGATGCTTTTTAAACTCTAATCATTATTAATCATTAATGCCACTGGAGTGAGTAAACAGACACGCACGGCACATCACATAACTTTGAGAGTCAGGAGACATGGCTGCTGGTTTCAGACTGACAGGTATCGCGAGCATATCAGTGGAGATTTCATGCGTAATGAAATGTGCAGCAGATTCGCACTCCCCATGAGCAAAGAATCACCATAGGCGCTGGAAGAGCCTTTTCTATTTTTCTCCTTACATGAGGTAAAACATTTCATTACTCCCTGGCATGCTTTATTATGCCGTTTGGTTTTGAGGGTATCATTTGCTAATGTGTGCCTGTGAGGGGTGTGAAAACAGCTTCAACCCCTGCGTGTCTTTAATAGCTTCCTCCATCTAATTCTGCGAGGTGGCGCCTCAGCACACAGCCAAAGACAATATTTAAAATGGCATTAAGAAAAATAATATTTGAGAGAGAGAGAGAGAGAGAGAGAGAGAGAGAGAGAGAGAGAGAGAGAGAGAGAGAGAGAGAGAGAGAGAGAGAGAGAGAGAGAGAGAGAGAGAGAGAGAGAGATTCTCTTTGGTGTCGTCGTGTTCAGATAAAAACTCGGATTAGGACTTCTTATTTAAGAGTGGTTCCATTAAAAGACTAAAATACTGGAACCAAATGATTCTGGTTTCGATAGCGATTCTTGCTTTCTCGATGCAAATCGAACAGTGGACTGAAATACTTTGACTAAGTTCACTGCGACACAAGCCGCTGCAGAGAACAATCTTAATTGAACGTGACGAGAGAGAAAAAAAGCAATGCGATGAAAAGAATAAACAGATGCAGACAAAGACAAAGACATAGCTCATAAACTGAGGAAATTAGAAAAAGTGGTGGATTTTTTTTCCAGAAATGTAGGTTATCTCATTTTATTTCATTTTTAATGTAGATATGTATTAAATGAGTAAAAAAACAATGTCATAAACTTGCAGTTGTGTGCATTTGTATTCATATTAAATGTGTACTTAATACCATAAAGACATTCTAGATATATCAATAATAGTGTTTTACTTTAGTGAGGTGTCGTGTGTGCTGGCAAAACATGCTCTTATTTAGGAATGCTGTCTTATTTCTAGTCTATATAAAATATATCTATACACCTTTTAAAAATGAGGTTGTTGAAAGTGTTACAGATAATGTTAAATTTACATCTGTGAAAAAATGCATAGAGAAACAAAAAAGCTGAAAGGAAAAAACAAACAAACATTGACTATAAAATAATCGTGTATATATATAAAAAAAATAGTTCTTAATTGTTTTGTTCTCTCTTGTTTTTGGATGCGTTCATAATGACTGCATGGTTAAAGATGGTCACAGATTTTGATTTGGTTTTTATCACAAATAAAACAATCTACTCCAAGCACAACTACGCAATAAAATCTTTAAAAGACTGTCAACTGTCCTAGGACGGACATCACTTTTGACCCAGTGATTCAAAATTGTCAAAAATCTCTTCTGGTCCCAAGTCTCACGTATCCTGGTTATTTACTCTCTCTTACTCAAGTACAGAAGGAAACAGCATTAGTGTTAGTCTGTGTTTTGTTTTTGACAGTTTTTGGCAAATTTTGAATTTCTAACTCAATCCTTAATTAAAAATAAGTTATTCATCTTTTGCATTGACACTATTAAATGACATTAGCCTGAACTCCTGGAAAATTTAAACCTGGATAATGTTAAGGTCTTTAAAAAGAGATAATACCAGATGGAGGAATAAAAGGCTGTTATTACACACTTACTGGCACATGAGAGCTGACATTTTTGTTTGTAGCTCTTCTGGTTGCAAGTGAACAAATACGAACGATTATTGAGACTCTTTCAACTCTATTAATGAATCAGGTTCAATCGAATTATTGGTTTGAATCAGTCTAAAGATGGACTCACTGAATCTGCTGAAGCTCTCTTTCACTGATTTGCTGATCAATACTTCCTTCATGTCCAACAGAAAATAATCAGAGATCTTCAGTATTATCATTAGGCTCGTTTTGTTTTTAGAGTACGAACATCTGCCTTTGGAGTAGATCGCTTTTCCGATAACTGCTCTTTCCTGACTGTTCACCGGACAGTAACTGCCTACTCTCGTCTACATTCAAGGCAAAGTCATTGGCATCTCAAACAAGCCTATTGATTAGGCACTGACCTATTGTATCCGTTGGCACTCTTATTATTTCCCATTTCTTCTTTTGCTCAGAAAGTCTACGGCAGCCCATAGAACCACTTGCAGGAAAGTTATGAAATTTGGCACACACATAGAGGACAGTCTGACCTGTTACCATAGTACATTTTGAATTTCTAACTCAATCATCCTAGCGCCACAACATTTTTTCCTCTTTGCTCCTCTAAATCCTTGGCTCAAGACGATTCGACTGCACCCTAGTTTGCATCAAGAAAATGTCTCCGTTGATTGTTTTTGAATTTTCCATAAACCTACTACTTTCAAACTCCTCCTAGATAGTTGCGCTGATTTTTTAATTAAAAATGAATCAGATCATCTCCAGACCATGCCAAAAAAACAAGTTATGGATTCCAAAGCGCTTCATCAAAATGTTCTTGAATAACACGCACACGAATTCAACAAAGAGCACAAAAAATGTAACGTGAGGCTATATCTCCACAACGCTTTAGTGTATTCTAACCAAACTTGGTGTGTGTTATGAAAACCAAAACTTGAGGGAACAGTTTTTGGCACAGTGCCACCTAGTGGTCAGGAGATATGAAAAATGCCTATTTTTGCTTATAATGTCTGAACAGTTCGACCAAAATTCTCAAAATTCATTAGATTCAGTGCCACATGCCGAGTCAAACGATACCCAGTTTTCTCATATTGGGCGTCGGCTGTTTAAAACTTTGTTGTAAAATGCTATATTTAAAGAAAACATTGCTGTATCTTTACGAAATGACAATACTCAAAAAGTTTCAAGATCAAAAGTTTTAATTACATTTCTCAAAAAAATTATATAATATATAATATAATATTTGATTCACTTTCCCTTTTTTTATTAAACTGGTCTTAATTGATTCCCTGGGTCATGCTGAGAACATACATAACAATTTTGCCATATTTGGCCGAACTTCGTGTCAGCCATTTTGATTTCAATTTCCATTTTCAAACTCCTCTTACAATGTTGTCCGCTCCAATTTTCACCAAAATTTAATCGCATACCAACCAAAAATTACAGATTTTTTGTCGATAGACAAAACTGCTTACATATAGCGCATTGACAAAGGGAAAGACATGATGATAAAATTGAAACTGTATCTGCAATGCTTTGAAATATTGACACCAAACTTTGTATGTGTCATTGTCACCTTACTCCGAACACACCACATCCATTTGGTCGCATCACCACCCATTGGTTGAAAGTGATAAACCATTAAATCATTACTTGTGACTGTATTTATGATTTTTTAGCCAGTTTGCCTAAAATCATCTTAATGTCTGTGCTTGACCCTGATAATTGCTGCTTGCAGCTGTATTTTCCTTACGATTTCCACCCTTGTGTCCGTCTGAAGCTGCATGTCAGCTATGGTGAATGAAACGCTGTATTGAGACATGCAATAAACAAGAACCAGATGAAGCACAGAGACGCCCCACTGTGAGACAGTCTTCTGTCGACTGTCATCCCAACCTGAAACTCACAATCCTGAAGGTCTCTGAAGGCAACTGAGTGTCAGGAAACAAACGCTTCTGTTATCCCTCTAACTTGCCAGTGTGTATGACAGATGTTTGACACCCCTCATCCCCGCATCACTGACAAGCAAGACGACTACTTCCCCCTCCTGTCAGAAAAGTCTGAACTCTATGGTTCTGACAGGTAAAGGATGGAAGACAGTCATATCACACTGTTGTCAGGTTTTCCGGCTTGTTTGCTGTGTTGAGTTTGCAGTAGAAGCACCGTACCTTGCTGCATGAGGGAGCCCACGCCAAACCAGAAGCTGTTGAGAAGGGTGAAGTTGTTTTCCACCACATCGGAGCCTGGGTTACACGGATGTGCGTCGTACCACTCGTACGGGCTGAACCTGAAGCGAGAACCACAGAGAGTCATACACACGACCTCAGCAACACATTTAAAAGTGAAGAGTTCTCGACCACCAACAACACCAAATCCGTCTGCGATAATAATGATTTCCCAAATTCTGAAATGTTGCGACATTGTGAAAATTACTGGGATGAAAGCCAGATTTGCATGAGCAAACACCACTTATCGGTGTATTTTCTGTAATATAGTCATTAACGTTTCATATTGAGAGATTTGCTAATATACTCTCTTATGTTAGTGGCGCAAAGTGCAAGGTGTTCTTTAAAGCAGAAGGTTTAGACCTTATAAATTGCTTTTGACTTGTAATTATGAACTCTTAGTATTAGAGTAGCACTTTACTTTAAACTAGACTGTACAATCGTGCCAAAGGCGTTCATAACCTCAGGGAAATGTATTACAAATTGGCCACTTCAGGGCATTTTCTTCAAATCAAGGAAAGCATCTCACTAACTGTGACAAGAGTGTACCGTCTCAGCGCTTTTCAACAGCTCATTAAACTATAACGTGATTAGCTCCGGACACTCCCAGCAACTGCAGATGTCTGTAATTTCCCTTTTAACACCTGTCCTTTAACATCTACAGTACGAGGAACGTCTCGAAGCAGATGCTTCAAAAGATGAGAGACGCAGGTATTGTCAAGGGACTTGTTAGCCGAGCACAAGCATCGTAGCTGGAAACACGTTGCAGGATTACATTGGTGTGTGTGCATGTTTTCATTCATTGCCTCGGGGAACAAAGAATAGGCAAAGTCTGCATGTCTGATAATACAGCCATGTGTATTACTTTTTCACTGTCTTAATGTGATGATATGCGTTTATCTCATATTCGTTTTATACAGACACATTTATAAACATGCGTTTCTCAGGCCGATTGCCCTGAAGAGTGCAAAACCGGCACTTTCTGTTAGTTTAAACAGCTGACCAGCTGATGTAGCAACACTAACTCGACCAATGGTGTGAGTTTGGGGCTGGACCCTCTGTTTATTCAGCCAATGGCAGACAGGGAGTGCTTTGGAAACATGTTTGACATTATGTGTTTATTTTAATTCTGTTGGGATATGCTTATGTCACTGAAAATATACATTTCACTTTTTAATAAGCGGATCAAATCGCATAAAATATCCTTGATAATAATGATGTACATCATTTGAGAAACAACTCCTGGGAAATTGAAAGCTGAATAATGGTGTTGAAGAGATAAGACTGGATAGACGATGACCTGTTATAACACATTTACTGCTGCATGAGAGCTGAACTTTTCATTTGTACTTTTTGTCCATTATTCATGGACTTTAAGTGTATTATAAGTGTATCATGTCCATTAAAATGTTATATATTTGCAATGCAAGAGCAGTATATGAGTGATTCCTGTTTTGACTGATTCATATTCGCACCATGAAATAATGTTGTCGCGATACTGGACTTTCCAACTTTGATATGATACATTGAAAAATAACTTTATTATATATATATATATATATATATATATATATATATATATATATATATATATATATATATATATATATATATATATATAATTTTTTTTTATATAATTTGGGTATATTTTGTTGCAATAGCTTAAAACTGGGCTTTATTTGAATTGTGTAATTACATTTACAAAAAAAGACAAGAAAATAGTCAGTAATAACAAACGAATAAATAAACTAATTCCAAACAATAGCACAAATAAATGCAATTAAACAGTGAATGAATTGAACACAGCTTTAAGTTTTTCAGGTGGCTCTAACAGTAGTATTCAGGTAAAAAATATAAAATAACACTGGACAGTTTTCATTGTAAAAATTAAATACAGAGTAATGCTTGCAATTAAAGTTACAAAAGTCATTAAGGCAAGAGCAGTGCATGATTTTCTCTTTGTCTTTTATTCTTTGATTATCATGACATACAGTGCAGGTTTATTAGGCTGCTGTCACTTTAAAAGCGAATGCACAGATCTGATATAATGATACACAACATGTGTTTTCTTTATCAACTCTTTACATTCCAAATCTTACTTTATTTACCTGAATACTTGCCAAAACGAGCAGTTTGATACAATTTTTTATTTGATCGCTTAAGCACAATAAGCCAAAAAAAAGAAGTCACTTTGGTTTGAGAGGCGGCGTTATGTGCGCTACACTCACATAAATCAGTGGTGCGCGCTTTTAGTGAAACATGCAGGATTGATAAAAATGATGCGCAATACAAACACTACAAACCAGAGCAAATGAGTCGAGTGAGTGAAAGGAGGCGGGCGAGTGTGACTTAACGCCGGAGCGAAGAAAAACTTAGAATCTGCAGCTGATATCTGTGTATGGATACTGCATATTTCAGTATCAATACATACTGAATACATTACAACTTTTTCCTTCAATAAACTCCTAATTACAGCTTATTAATGGCTAGTAAGGTAGTTGTTAAGTTTAGTTATTAAGGGATGTATGGTCATGCAGAATTATGCATTAATATGTGCTTTATAAGTAATAATAAACAGCCAATATGCAAGCTAATAAGCAGTGATAGTTGTTCCCCATTCTAAAGTGTTGCCAAACTGTTTTATGAATGACATTTCTGAGGTCTCTTTTTTTCATCTGAATACCTGAGACCTGGTGTGTTTTTATGAGACATGAAGCCTTTTTTTCTGAGGCATAAAGCATTTTCTCCAAATGGCTGAGGATTTCCTAACACTTAGTCTACCTAAGTGTGACTTCTCTACCGTCTCGAGTGTCTGTCCTCTTCATTAATGGTCACTCTGAAAGGCCCTTCAGTGAGAGCTGCTAAACACTTCTGACGCTTCTACAAATAAAGCCGTCGCCACTCGAAGGACCCTCAAACAGGCTGTTAAAAACATGTTTGGAAAGCAGTCTTTATGTGATTGAGTGGACTGCAAATTGTGTGATATGAACTTTTAATAACAGTTTGATCTGTTGCAGCTTTCATTGCAACCCTTCCTCGCTCTCACAGCGCTGTCTTGCAATACAGACACCAAACGCGACTGGTAAGCAAAAGAGAAACCTTTGGTGTTAACCGACGGATGTGAAGGGCAAGGGACTTGACCATGATGTACTTATACCAAGATGATATGTTGGGATATTATTTACAATTGAACTGTATATTGACATAATTTGATGTAAACAGGTAAAGAAACGCACTATACAGGTACTCCAAACATTGCTCCCCAATGCAGCATTCCAAGTCTTGCAAAAATTGCTTCGTTACAAACCTAAAATGTGATCAATGTCCTCATCTGCCATAATGCCCAAATCCAGGCCAGCATTCAAAAACTGCCGACTGCTGTTGGCTTTCATGCATCTTATGAATGATTGTGACATGCCCGAGTTCAGATTTATCCTTTAAATGTGTTCACAGAGGGGGAAATTTCTTAGCATTTTGGGTAACACTTCATTTTGATAGTCTACTATGAGTAACTGTGGATCTACATGTCAGCTAGCAGTCCTTAGAGTATTAGTAGACTGTCTAGTACACACTTTATTTTGATGACACCCAACTGACAAGTTGACATGTAGTTGCAAAGTTACTTATAGTCAGTAGAATGTTTAAAGTGGATTATTGAAATAAAGAGTATCCACATTTTTAGTTTCACTGCTAAACAAAGCTATTGTATGGCTTTGACAGGACTTGAGTCGCAGGAAGACTTCTATAGAGCTTTTTTATTATTGTGAAAACAAATCATTGTGACTGTACTTTTATCTGCCTGTTACATGTCGTTATGGTGACACACAGAGCTCTTGAAAGCGGCAGTAAGTGAGTGAGAATGGGTTGTGTATGAATATACACACAACATACACTATTCCTGTGGCTCTAACAGAAGAGCATGCCACTAACAATGCCAAGGTCATGGGTTTGATTCTCAGGGAATGCAGACATTGATAAAATACATTCAATGAAATGTTAATCATGTCTGCCAAATGCATACATGTAAATGTATGATTATCTACAGTATAAGTAAAGTCAACATTAAATTACTATGTTGTAGTGGTCCTTAAAAGCTTTTGGACAAGCTACACTTAAATATGTACGAATGTCCATAACAACATATCAAACCAAGAGTCATCAGCAAACAATTGATGCCACATCTTTTGTCTGGTTCAAACACATTTATCTAAGCCATTTTTTTGGAAGATGAAAATATGGAATATGGGCAATTTATAAAATTGGACTATGATTTCTGATGAAAAACTAATGTTTCTATGCAGGTGTTACACTCTTCTGAATATTTTTTGAGCACTTAAAGTGCATAAGTGCACATGTACAGTTGTTAAGTTTTTTTTTAATGGCCATAAAAAATCCAACCAGCAAATCTCTTTGATATTCCAGTCCCTAGTTACAGTTTGGTCTCTTAGCCGTAGCAAACACCCTTAATAACGCATTACTGTTTGGCTTTTGATGTTTACTGAGTGAATTCAAAGCTAATATCTCAAGGCACAGGAAGGTTAATAGTCATATGTGCACAGGCCACAGGAACAGCGGACTGGCGCTCACCTGGCGATGACGAAGAGCACACAGCTGACTCCAAGGTAGGCCAAGAGGATGTAGACCCAGATATCAGGAGTCATGGGGTTCAGGAAAGAGAAGAAGCCAGAGTTGGTGCTGTTGGGTCTTCGGTACAGGATACTGATGCCGGTGTTCAAGAAAGGTTTAGAGAAGTCGATGGCTTTCTCCCGCATAAAGGTGATTGTGAGAGGAGCCACGGCAAGGTCAGCCCTCTAGGGGACAGGAAACAAAACATTTGAGGCCAAGAAGTGATTGGAAACAAACAACATGGAATTGACAGTCTTTTCTTTGAAATTCAACATTAAACTATACCTTATACTTCCCTAACGTGACATATTTTCAAATGAAACAGGATATTTAACAATAAAAGTATGTTAGGCAGAATCAAGAATTAACAGTATCATGAAAAGTGCAACCTATTTTATGAAAAAAATGATACTATGCTGTTTCTTGCATGTTTCACTGCACCTTCAAAATGAAATGTGCTTCATTTTAACCAAATTAGAATCTGGCAATGATTTCCCATATCACAGCAGTTTGGGAATTAAGTGTCCATTGAGTGGCACTAAAAGGTCTGTCAAGTTCAGAAATAACGTAGGCACCTACACTAAACCAAACCAAACCAAACCGATAGTGTTATCTAGAGCTGCACGATTCTGGATCAATTGAGAAATCACATTTTTTTTTTTTTTTTTTATATAGATCACAATTCTCCCAGAATTCTGAACAGTTAACTAATCAAAATAGCAAATTACTAGAGGTTCTGACAAATTTTTTTCAAAATATTTAATTAATTATATTTAAATAACGTAATTGAATCATTCAGTTGAATATAGTATGTAGTATTTATTTTAAATAAAGTCAGTTGAATGAATGATTCAATGAATCACACATAAAGATTTTACTTGATTAATTTTTTGGATGAATCAGTGTTTTTGAACGAATCTCTTGAGTGAATGATTCAATGACTCACACATAAAAGGCTTGTTTGAGATCCATTGGCGCTGCGCAGACCGATTGGTGTATGACATCAAAGTACCGAGAGAGATTCAAAAGCATGAGGAGTAGTTTGCTCTACAATCGTTCTCGCGGTACTATGATGTCATATGCTGATCGGTCTGCGCAGCGCCAATGGATCTCGAACAAGCCTAAAGACTTTACTTGTTTAATTGCTGGATGAATCAGTGTTTTTGAACAAATCTCTTGAGTGAATGATTCAAGGCTGTATGACACAAGAACAGTTGTTACACATATATCATTATAATATACCTGTGGCGAGGTTGATGAGCGTGAGACGTGGGATGAGCGAGCGAGACCGGTGCGTGATTGAGAATGAGCATCACCTGCGAGCCACACCGGTCTCGAGTCCTACCATGGGGGAGCGCAGAGGCATATAAGGACGAGCGACACCAGTGAAGGACAAGAAAGGACCTGGACTTTGACTTGTGTTTTGTTTAGTTTTATTATGTGTGTGGGCAGTCGTCCATGAGGGGTTGCCCCGCGTTTCTTTCGGGTTTTTTTTAAATGGCCGTCGGTTCCCGCCTCCTTATTTCTTATTATGAACATTGCTACATTAATTGTTACCAGAAATCATGTGAAAAGGTCTTTCTTGTGAAAAATATAGATATGACAGCATACAAACCCTCCTATCACACTTCGTAACGCGGGAAAATTCACACCCCAAAGGCTCAAAGTCAGGATTACCAAGGTGACTCAACTGTTGAAACAAGTGGCCTAGTTTCCTTGCTGTCTGCCATTCCATTCCCTCCCTCTCCATGAATCGCAAGAGCAGGGAGGCGTTCACTCGCTGATATCTGGCTGCATATTTAGAAGGTCACCATTTACATCGCCTTACCCTGCTTCCTTCTCTCCAGGGTTGGACAGGAGGTTAATGAAACCAGCTGCTTGGTGCACGCTTCACCGCGTCCTTCCCCCTAACATGATGAAACTCGCAAAGGGGTTCAGACTCTGGTTTTACAAAATACTGCAATCCAACCTCCATGAACTGAAGCATTTTCATCACAACGTGATGTCCTTTCTTCCTTCTACCGCAAGACCGCTGTTACACTTTCTTGGCTTTCTGTGACATTTCATTGCTGTGACCCGTCCTGGTGAAATGTATTGCCTTTCTTTGTATTGTTCTGTCTTTCCTGCAGTCTGGGCTTTGGTCTCTTTCTTTTGGACAGTGGTTATGAAAAGAGCACAGTCCTGATTGACAGACCTGAGTGCCTAAAAATACAGTGCTGCATGTGGCTAACAAGGAGAAAGGGAAGAAAAACAAGAGAAAGGAAAACTCCAGTGTGTCCACAGGTAGGATACCTGCAATCTCATCAAATATTTAGATTAACAACCCACAGGTTTTTTTCTTTTGTCTCTCGCAGTGACCATTCAAGACACGGACGCTCCTGCAGGGCAAGGAAATCCCTGCTGAAAACGCTAGCATGCTTTTGTGTGATGGTGCCTCAGCCAAGCTTCTTAACTAGTTTAACCAGCAAGATGTTCCTGGTTGCCAGCTGGAAGCTGAAATGCATGGCATTGACCCATTGTAATAAATTAGATTTAGCTCAAGAGTCATACATTAACTGATTATCTGTGCATTAGTTAAGCATGAATTCATGCATATTTGTGGTCCCTTACTGTAAAGTGTTACCAGTTATACTTATATTTATTTTATAAAAATCAGTAAAGATTTCACAGCACAATACACATGAAGCACGAGCTGAAGGTGGATGTTTGTACAATTATACTAAAAGACCTTTTGCTTGCTAAATAAACTATCAGATGAAAGAAGGCATGTAGTAGATTGTTTTAAAGGGGTCATGAACTGAGAAATACATTTTTACTTAAAGGAACACTTTATAATTTTTAGAAATGGGACTTATTTAACTTCTTTCCTACATTTAGATATGTGGGCAAATGCATTTTTGTCTCAGTGCATGCATTGTTTTAGTTTGGCAGGATCACCCCTAGCTTAGCTTAGCATAATGAATGGAATCCTATGTTGCCAGCTAGCATGTCATGAGTAAAAGTGATCCCAAAAAAAAAGCTCACCTAATTACTTATTGTGGCCTGCGTATTCACAACGATTACAAATAGCGATGCAGATTAAGGTGATTTCCTAGGCAGATATTAACTTGGGACTATATTATGGGGAAGGACAGGCGAAGCACTGCTACTTGGGCACAGAGATATCACGGCTCTCATCCTCACATCCTCTGGCTGTTGTGTAATCCAATGTGTTGTGTGATATCTCTGTGCCCAAGTAGCAGTGCTTCGCCTGTCCTTCCCCATAATATAGTCCCAAGTCAATATCTGCCTATGAAATAGCCTAGTCTTAATCTGCATCTTTTACTCTGGACTTGCTAGCTGGCAACATAGGATTCCATTCATTATGCTAAGCTAAGCTAGCGGCAACCCTGCTAAACTAAAACAATGCATGCACTGAGACAAGAATGCAGTTGCCCAAGCTTTTGGCATATAAAAGGTAATCACCTAAAAGAATATCCTGTAAATTTCAGAACTGTAAACTTCCTTGTAAGTCCAAAAATAACTTTTATTGTAACCAACCCCAGAGAACGACTCGTTGTGGAATGAGCCTATAATAGATGTTGACAGACGGCTCTGCAGAAGAAGATCAACGCCTACTCCATCATCACAACTTTGGCCACGCCCACTGGAGTGTTAGTGAGATGACGAGGAGAGAAGAGCGATACAGGAGCACTGGACTAAAAATAACATCACCTTCCAAAGGATCCTAATGCTACGAATGTGCTTATTTATTTTCATCAATGTGAATGTCTCAGTTGAGCATGATTTATTTGTATCTGTTATCAGTGTGGATTCTTTAGTAAATTAGTCATCATTTTGGTGATGGATTTGCAAACAGACTTTTACGATATAGACTCGACAGTAATGCCACATCATGTGAGTAACCGTGTTAATTCTAAAGCCTGATCTGAGACCAGTGATTTCTGATTTGAGTCATGTACAGTCAGATGATCTTTGTCTGTGTGTCAGTAAATCAAACCAGACTAAACGCTCAACTTCACATTGTGTCTCTTAGTTTCACAGCAGCCAATCACAGCAGTGGGCGTTTACACTGAAGTCTCACAGCAGCCAATCATAGTAGTGGGCATTAACACTGAAGTCCCACAGCAGCCAATCACAGCAGTGGGCGTTTACACTGAAGTCTCACAGCAGCCAATCACAGCAGTGGGCGTTTACACTGAAGTCTCACAGCAGCCAATCACAGCAGTGGGCGTTTACACTGAAGTCTCACAGCAGCCAAACACAGCAGTGGGCGTTTACACTGAAGTCCCACAGCAGCCAATCACAGCAGTGGGCGTTTACACTGAAGTCTCACAGCAGCCAAACACAGCAGTGGGCGTTTACACTGAAGTCCACCTTTGTTTATGGAAATTTTTAATTTAAAAATCATATTAACATTATACTGAAGGTGCACCACATGAAACATTATAAAATAAAAATAAAAACAATGCAGTTCATGACCCTTTTAATCATGTCGATCATTAGAGACCTGACTTGCCAATTAAATATGATACAGTAGGCTTTATTTGTTTAACATCATGGATATAATCAACCAGCATGGTAATTAATGCTGCATTACGATAGATGAACCACTTTAGTGCAGCTAATATCATAACAATGGTCTCCTTTTACAAGAAGTTTACTACAATCTATAGCAGGTCTACTATTTTACAAAAACAAATACATATGTATGAGCGAGAGGTAATTCCACCGAAGGCACAGCCAGGTTTGAGACACAATATCAATATTCACTCATGGACAATGAACATGTCAGTATCTTCTGTGATAATCCTTTAAGGACTTTGTCTTTGCTTGTCAGGTCGTAACGAGAATGATTTAGCTTGGCGAAGTGCTCAGGACTGTGAAATGTATTAAAAGGTCCAACATAGTCCAAGTCAAAGTTAGTACAGCGAGACAATGAGCCGGAGCTGGTACATAACCTTCCGGCTTATCCACCGGAGCAAAGATTAATTACTATAACAGGAAGAAATGACATGCTAAGGCAGCCATTAATACTGGCATGGCTGGATGATTAATGAGATCATCAATTATAACTAAATCAAGTATAATAAGCCTGTTGCATCATTTAGCGCTTCCCCACCGTGACCTTTAGCTCTGGAGTGGGATTTGTGGCCACTTTTAGAAAAAAAGGAGAAAAATAAACTGTGATGTCCTACTTGACACAGCAGCCCTTATGGCGTTAATTAATATCCAGTTGAGTGTTTAAGCAGCACTCTTTTTCTTTAGCATTACAGCTGTTGAATGTCGCTCTCCACCATAAAACAAACACAACATTAATAGTTAAAGCTCTTCGACATCATGTATTCTAGGAGTCTCCTGGAAAGCGTCTCCGATCTAACTCCCGCGAGTGATCCGTAATCTCCCGGAAATCTGTCACTGTCACCGCAGCAGTCAGAACACATTCGCAATTAATGTGCAACAAGAAAACATATAGTGTAAATAAGTTATTGATTACAAAAATTGCTCTCAATCGCTAATCAATAACCATTAATGCACAATACAGTCAAACCCAAAATGATTCAGACCCAGATATAATGTTTCACTAATGTGTGCAGGATACTATATTTCATTTCTGTAAGTGAGGAGAGCAAAATAAAGTAAACTCTGACATATTATATACCCAAACGTCCATACAGTGACTAGCAGTAAAACTGATTAAAATGGTGGAGAAAAATGATTCAGATACTTTGACCTGAGCATGTTTTGCTGAAGTTTTTGATCGTTAATTGCTAATGTGACTTTTGACCCCACAGACTGAACTAAATGAAGCATCGCTTGGTCATTGGTTGAGCTAAACTGGCATTATCTACTTGCGCATTTAATTTTAAAATCTTGTGGTTGATTGTAATCAATTACACCCCCTTCTATTAAAGTTATCTGACATTATCAAGATGAATTTGTTCTGACAGTTTAACACAGAGGTCTTGTCATAATTAATGACAATTTTCTAACTATAGCCAATAAACTGTGAGAATATAATGTGAGAAATGTTAAAGGTGTCTGAATACATTTTGGTTTGACTGTATGTGTGAACTGTGCCTACTAATGTTTTCAAGAACAAATCAGGATTTGTTCATTTTATTCATACTACAATTTCTTTTAAAGGGGTGATGAATTGAGAAATCAACTTTCCCTTGAGCTTTTGATATATAAAAGGTCATGGTAATATAAGATTATCCTGTAAATTGCAGAGCTGAAAAGTTCCTTGTTAGACAACGAAAAGCTTTTATAGACACCAGGCCCAGAAAACGAGGCTCTCAAATCAATGGCTCTCAATCCCAGTCTGTCAGTAGCTCTGTTTAGTTCCTGTCTATATGAAGCCCCTCCTTCTGAAAAGCACACTGTGTTCTTATTGGTCGGCTGGAGCAGTGTGTTGTGAGTGGTGTTTCCCGACCCTTACCATAACTGCCCGTTTCAACCAAGCGGCAACCTCCCGCGATCTCTCTTGAAGCCAATACGGAAGTAATGTAAACTGCAATTCCTCAACTGGCCACTAGAGGCAGGCTCCAGAAGGAGCAGAATCTCATTGAGCCCCATGTTAAAATTCTCAACTTTAAAGCAGAAAAAAACATGTTTACAACCTGGTGCAAATTGTGGTTTTGGCTGATAAGGCTAATTTTGATCTTCATGACAACTGTGAGGGGGGTGAATTTTTTTATAACTAATTCGTTTCCGTTATATAAAGCCTTAAGGTTCTGCATAATTAAGGGCATGGTTACTTTGAGTGACAGGTGGATAGCCATTTATCCGCCGTCTATAGTTATTGCGTCACCTCAGCTCCGCGCACATCCCGCCTTTTTGCCCATTTTCTGTTATCCGGGAGTGACACGCGTTGACTCGCTCACAAGATGGCAACGCCGAGGTCACCCATACTTTAAGCTTCAGAACGGCTTGTCAGAATCCTATGGGTGACGTCACGGACACTACGTCCATATTTTTTTACAGTCTATGGTTTCAACACACGACTAACTAACTAAACCAGGCCCCCGCCCCTTTATACTGCGTATGAATTATTCTAATGAGGAATATTGTGAATAGTAAAACTTAAGACTACAGCGGAGAGAGTTCAGAAACAGTGATATAGAGAAGAATTCCCATTGGAAGGAGAGATGAACAGAGATTAAAGCATAATTACATAATGACCCCTTTAAGAACTACGCCAGTGCACATGAATATTTTCTGATATCTGTTCTCGTGTAGATGTATCAATATTCCAAGTAATTATTAGTCAGTGTGACCCATGTTTTTGGCAATTGGACGCCTCTCCCTGGCATTTTCCAAAGTTGGGATTTGTGTCTTTATTCCTCCCGCATGTCTGTTTATCCTTCATTATACAGAGTTTGTTGACCTACAAAGACGAATGAAGACGTCTGACTTATTTTGATAAACCTACAAGAGCACCGTGCCGTTAAATAGATGTACTAGGGCAAAGGCGTTTGGTAATTCAGTTATGAAACCATGATTTATGTGAACACGCTGGGTGACAGTTAAAATGTATCACCGTATGATTTAATGGCACTTTATCAGCCGAAAACAACCCCGTACTAATCCGTTGTTGCTTGTTGTCTTCTTTAAATCTACGAGCCCTCGATGGATGACCCTACGCGCGCATGTCGCGGGCAGCAATAACACACACACTCATCGTGTAAAGAACAATACCGAAGTAATGAAAATTCTGTAAGAGCTAATAAAAATACTGATGAAAATAAATTGAGCTGATAAATAACTTTGACAGTAGCCATTAATAACAGCCTCTCATGTTCCCCGTTCTCTCACAACAAGGGCTCTCGAGCAGCCGAGTTCTCGTGTGGAGCTGAAAACAGTCCACGTTTCATGTGGATTATTTTGACGTAGGCAATCGGAAAAGCAGTTCTAAGTTCATGGAAATAACTTCGGAAATCTCATTCCATTAAAAAAATGTCCTTCTGCGCTCGAGTCTTAAATTGTTTTCATGAAAGGCTCAAGCTGCAACATTTGGTGAGAATCGGTTGAGAAATCACCGAGTCCATAAATCCTTCTTCAGAGATAAGGCTTTGAGTTTACTCACATGAAAACACTCTATCTAGCTCAGCCTCATGTGGCAGGCCGAGGTCAGGTCCCAGAGCTTGTTTCTTAGTTTGCTTTTCAGGTCTGCTGATTCCAGATCAGCTTATCTATATAGACAGCAGCAAGAAGGGCACTCAGCCGCAAAATGAGTGCTCCTAAAAATACACACCGCACCTTCGATACTGTGCAGGCCATCTGATAAGGCTCAAGTATACTACACACCCAAATCCGTCCATTCAGCCCGAGGCTTAAAACATTTGACGAGAAACTAAAACTGGTCGAATTCTCAAGAGGGATATTTATAGAGAAGCAATGATTAAAAACACCATGAGATCACAGGAGTTGGTGTTGTGATAACTGTTACAAGTGAGCTTGTTTATTCATTTTGACACGTTCATAAGCGACGCCAAGCCCATTTGTTTCCACCTTTTCAGTGTATACCCGGCTATCAGTAAATGAAGATCTGGCAGCCCCGGTGCGAAAACACATTTGCCGTATCTGGTGTTACTTCTGATTGTGGGATGAGATAGCAGACGGTTTACACCTGGGCCCCGATGTCCAAAAGTAATCCGGATTCCGGCGTTCGGAAGGGATTAAAACTTTAAAATGGGTTGTTCAAAAGAAACCAGAGATTCTGAAATCAGATCTTTGGTTTTGATCTGGATCAAATCATCAGTTTATGTTGTTTCTTTTTTTAGTAAGATTGGGAAACGTTTGATCGAAAAAATAAAGATTATAATGATCCCAGCAGAAGGGTGGATTCAAGAACAGAAATACAACATTTGGATCATGTAACACACACACACACACACACACACACGCACATTCTTTCTTTTTTTCTATTATTTATTCATTTATTTGTTTTGCTTTTGATTAGTTCAACTTTTAAAGTATATTAGAAGTAGACATTGAAGCCCACAGTAAAGTAAAAAATAAGAGATTTTGGCACCATGAAGTAGTTTTTTAATCACTGTTTGTAAACTACTTTGGAACCACCAAAAGTTTTGTTGTGAGCCAATCCACAGTCTGAGAGAATGCAAAAGCACTGAACTAGATTATGGTGGTCATAGGTGACTCATTCAACTACAGATTCATTGGTAAAACCTCACAAAAAAAGTCCCATTAGTCACGGTTAGTCAACGCATTTATTAATATTAATTAACGATAAGCAATACATTTGTTATAGGTCCATAACATAAACCGATTTTTTAAATAAATGCTTTAGAAGTATTTTTAGTTCTTCGTTTCGTGTTATCTAGTGTAGTTAACTGATGTTAACAAACAGTACCTTATTGTAAAGTGTCCCAATTGATTTACTCTTAGCGATAGTTTTCATAAACCATGTCATTTTTATGAAACAAACACTCTATAAAAACTATATTACAAACACTATTCTTTGTTTTACTCAAGCTGCAAATCTTTTAAACATTCTTTGAAAACCGTAGCATGTGCTCATGAAGAAAGTAACACTAGCATTCGAAAACCATCACGATGTCATCACACCCAGTTATCGCCACAACACAGTTAACACAGTCATCACTGTGTCAACACTAGTATGCAAAATTGTTCACACACTATTCAGAACCTCACAATGTATAAAAATACAACAGACGAGTCCATTGGCTTCCAAAAAAGCCTTGAATTAGAGAAAAGGTACAGAAACATGAGAGCAAAGAGAATGTTTATCTGTGATAAAACTGTACGTAACCCTGCCCTTCCTAGGGCCCTGTGATTTCCGTGATGTGGGACATGTGCAGATTTAATGCA